>NW_025900044.1:0-11720 GCF_022539505.1 Lolium rigidum
GGCAGCGGTGGCCCGGCACGATGCCATGGAAGACGGTGGGGGTGGGGGGCGCAACTCGGCCTCCTGGATGCCCGGCTTACGACGGGTGATACGTCTCCGACGTATCGATAATTTCTTATGTTCTATGCCATATTATTGATGATACCTACATGTTTTATGCACACTTTATGTCATATTCGTGCATTTTCCGGAACTAACCTATTAACAAGATGCCGAAGTGCCAGTTCTCGTTTTCTCGCTGTTTTTGGTTTCAGAAATCCTAGTAACGAAATATTCTCGGAATTGGACGAAACGAAGACCCAGGGGCCTATTTTTCCACGGAGCTTCCAGAAGACCGGAGAACATTCGAAGTGGGGCCACGAGGTGGCGACACCACAAGGCGGCGCGGCCCAAAGGGGGCCCGCGCCACCCTATGGTGTGGCCCCCTCGTCTGGCCCCCGACTCTGCCCTTCCGCCTACTTAAAGCCTCCGTCGCGAAACCCCTGAGGCGAAAAACCACGATACGGAAAACCTTACTGAGACGCCGCCGCCGCCGATCCCATCTCGGGGGATTCCGGAGATCTCCTCCGGCACCCCGCCGGAGAGGGGATTCATCTCCCCGGAGGACTCTACACCGCCATGGTCGCCTCCGGAGTGATGAGTGAGTAGTTCACCCCTGGACTATGGGTCCATAGCAGTAGCTAGATGGTTGTCTTCTCCTCATTGTGCTTCATTGTTGGATCTTGTGAGCTGCCTAACATGATCAAGATCATCTATCTGTAATTCTATATGTTGGGTTTGTCGGGATCCGATGGATAGAGAATACCATGTCATGTTAATTATCAAGTTATTACATATGTGTTGTTTATGATCTTGCATGCTCTCCGTTTCTAGTAGAGGCTCTGGCCAAGTTTTTACTTTTAACTCCAAGAGGGAGTATTTATGCTCGATAGTGGGTTCATGCCTCGCATTGACACTCGGGGACGATGACGAAAAGTTCTAAGGTTGTGTTGTGCTTCGTTGCCACTAGGGATAAAACATTGGCGCTATGTCCGAGGATGTAGTTGTTGATTACATTACGCACCATACTTAATGCAATTGTCCAGTTGCTTAGCAACTTAATACTTGGAGGGGTTCGGACGATAACCTCGAAGGTGGACTTTTTAGGCATAGATGCAGCTTGGATGGCGGTCTATGTACTTTGTCGTAATGCCCAATTAAATCTCACTATACTTATCATGTCATGTATGTGCATTGTTATGCTATCTCTATTTGTCAATTGCCCGACTGTAATTTGTTCACCCAACATGCTTTTATCTTATGCACTACAAGAAATCTGCCATAAGTTGACGAAATAAAGGTGTCACTGAAACGTCACTAATGGCTACTTGTGACGTTATTGTGACAACTTTCAAAACGTCGAAAGCTGGGAGTCAGCAATGAGTGCTTAAGACGTTCCACTTGAAAGCGTCGTAGAGCTTTGTGACGTTTTAAAATGTCATCGGCGCATGGCGTTCCCAAAGCGTCATGGGCACCTGCCCGAGTCCGGCGTGGCAATCCGACGTGGCAAAATTGTGACGAATTAGAAACGTCGTTATTTGAATTCAGCCCGGTCCATTCAGCTCCTTATGTGGGCTGAGCCCATTAGTTCCGATTATTTTTTCGGCTTTGTTGGGCCTTGGCCGTAATCGGCCCAATTACCTCGGCCTTTTTAGCTTTTTTTTTTTCAACGGCCTTTTTAGTTGCTGTACTTACTGGGCCTGGGCCAATTTCCATTGGGCCGTGGCCTTTTTAGGACCCATTACAGTTTTGGGCCGTGGCCTTTTTAGGACCCATTACTGTTTTGGGCCGTGGCCTTTTTAGGACCCATTACAGTTTTGGGCCTTGGCCTTTTTAGGGTCCAATATGGTTTTGGGCCTTGGCCTTTTAGGGTCCATTAAGATTTTGGGCCTAGGCCTTTATAGGGTCCACAAAGGTTTTGGGCCACAGCCTTTTTGGGGTCCATAAAGATATTGGGCCTTGGCCTTTTTGGGTCCATAAAAGTTATGGGCTTTGGCCTTTTACGGTCTGCAAGTTTTTTGGGCTTCGGCCTTTTTTGGCCTTTTCAACTCCCATTTTTCGAAAATACAATTAATTATTTGTTGGGCTCTAGCCTTTTAAGAGCCCATATATTTCTAGGCTACTTTGGGCCTTGGCCTTTTAAGAGCCCACAATAGCCCAACAGTGCATATATTAAATTAGGAAATTCAACAGCAAAATATAAAAGACAACATTTCAAATCCGCAAATTTCACGGCGAGTGACAGCGACAAAATGACCGGGTTCACGAGATTCACCAACATGCCAAGAAAGTTCACGGATTCACGGTAAGAAGTTCCACGAGATATGACCGAAGTTATTGTCACGCTGCCGAGGATATGACCAAGTTCCATGGCGGGACACAAAAAGGGATACGACCGGCGGCGGGAGCTAATTCGCGAGATGCTCCGAAGATGGACATCATGTGAGCAAGCCTCCTATCACTTTCCTCGGTCCGCTTGAGGAGCTCCATGTAGTCCTTGTCACGCCGAGCTTGTGCGGCTTCATTTGCCGCTTGCTTCTCCTTCGGGCAGCGGCTTCTTCCATGATGGCAGCAAGCTGCTGCTTCATCCGTTCGGCTTCCTCCTGGGACCTCTTCGGCTGTGCTTCCGGGTCATGAACATGCGCCGATACGGCGGCTGCGGTGGGCTTGTTGAGCTTGACGGTGGAGCTGGGCTGAAGTCCGGCATTCTTCGGGAAAGTCGTTGTGCTTGGCTTCCTTGCTAAGAACCTTTGCAACAACGGCGACTGCAGACCTTGGCGGTGCACCTTCAGGCACGGGAATAGCCATCTCGGCTTCCATATCAGCACTGGAGATCCATTTCCAAAAGATTCATCAATTCGGGAAACGCGCAGGTCCAAGAATGGTTCACAAAAGTGAAATGAACAAGTCACTTACTATTGCAGCTAGAGCTTCCTCAGAGAAACCATCCTTCTTGCTGTGATGGGTCGCCTTAAAGATGTCGACTGCATCTAGCTCTTCACCTCTGCGCTCCTCCCTCTGGAAATGATGTTCACCAAGAATCAGAACATAAGCTTGTGGAGACAAGAGTAAGATGCAAAAGGAAATTCAGTAAGAGTGTTCTTACAGTTGCATACGAGATGAGCGAGCATAGCTACGAGAGCCGATCTTTTGGCCAAATTTGACCGCGGCACGATTGTCCTTGTTCTTGGTACATGTGTTACGCAGAAGGGCACAATCATGATATTCAGCAATGTGCACACTATAACGATGAGCATCATGTCTACCATGCAAGCACTAATGGCTGCAACTGAAGCAAAGAACATACCCTGTGTCTTGGGGTTACCCACAGAGCAGTTAGAGCTTCCCATTCTTCATCTGAGACATCCTTAACGGGGGACTTGATGCTGACTTCATTCTTTGGTACTTTGTCGAAGTAGTCCCTTTTCGGGATGTAGCGCTCGTTCTTCGACACTTTCCGCGATACGTCATAGCAAGCCTTCGGATGTCTTCCGACTCTGTGTCCATGTTGAAATTTGCCTACAAAGCAAACAAGGGCAAGGACGAGGTTAGTTATCATGAACTATGAACAATCAAGCAAGCACTCCTATCATCTAACAAATGAGCTGGTGATGAAGAAGATTACCCCCATCTTTCCAACGAAGTCGGCCAACAAATTCTCATCCCTCTTGTACAACTTGAAATGCGGAAGGAGCGGCATCGGCCTCTTGCAAGCATTCCACCCTCCGATGCAAACTTGGCAGCGAGGCAAAGGCTTCTCGGGACGTTTCAGCCCTGGAGGAATCTCAATGGTAAGCTTGACTCCCATCCCCTTGCAAATCCGCTCCAGCCCGGTGCCCTTCCTTTTACGGCCACCTGCAGCAGTGGTTCCACCTGAATAGCATACATACAAAGATCATGTCAGAAAGCAGCACCCACAACCAAAAGAGTTTATAAAGATAAACAAAAAAGGCAGTAGATAGTGTGGACAGCTGTCCAACAAAAACTTGCCTTCATCATCCTCAGGATCAAGAAAACCATCAGAATCAAAGTGCTGATGGACCATGACATCAGATGCAGTAGGACCTGTGTCCCTGCGAACAGTGCTTGCTTCATCGATCCTTTCATCAATCTGCGGTGAGCTTCTGCGATTGTTGCGGGGCGGAGTATCTTCATTGTTCGTTGCAGACGCTTCACTTGATGTCCTCCTGGTGACTCTTTTGGAAGGAACTTCAGCAACAGGTTCCAGATGCCTCTTTCCCCCTCCTGGAGCATCAGCAAACACTCTAACAGGAGGCATTGAACTTTGTTCCTTTTGCAACCTCTTACTCCTCCTCCCTGGGCTTGTCTTTCTAACAGAAGCCTTTTTCTTTCTACTCTTGGGATCCTTCAATGCCTCGCAAAAATAGCAAAACAAAATGGCATTACATCACGAGGTTATAGCAAAACAGAAATAAGAAAACAGATACAAATAATGCCGGCGCTCCAAAGATGATAAGCGAGAATGCACCTTCTCAATGTGTTCCCCTATACTCCCTTCAACCTCCCCATCCTCCTGGTCAACCAATTGGTCATTGCTCGGATGATAATCTGAGCTCTCGCCTTGTGTTATGGCAGATGACTCATCATTTGAAAGTGTGGAACGACCTCCACCTCGACCACCATGTGACTTCCTAAAAATTGACACTACGGCGGGGATACCCAGGGATTGTAAGACACGGTTGTTCCGCATCATTGTCCTAGCCCTGTCCTTCTCTATCTCGGTGAGGGCGCTTCTTTACATGTATGAGAAAAATATGTAACCATTAGATTGATGGTTGAAATGCATAGAAGCAAGCCAACTCGAACAACTAAGGTAAATTGTTTAATCATAGCAATTTTCAACTTTTAGTTTCATTTAATCCTAGGGTACAGAAATATTCAGACAGAGCCAAAAAACCCCAGCACCCGATTAAAAGCATCAATTAGACACAATGATGTTAGGATGAAGCCGCATACCAGCCAGCTGCTTCTTCCCGATCTTTGCCATGCTCGATGTTGATGGGTTGGATATGTGCTTGGCACGAAAAGAATAACAATTAGTGACAGCGAGATACAACATATGGATGCAATTAAAGAACCAAGCAACATAGGTTCATGTGGATCAACAATCACCTGGTTCACCTTGCTCCTTGAAGTAGGTCGGACCTTGATAGTATTACCTAAGAAGATAACGAGGTTATAATCATTAGACATATCCCTTAATACAACAATAGACATGTACACGAGAAAAAGCTGTAGGCATGTACGGATAAACGGGGCTCCCAAACTTTGTTTGGGAGAAGTTTCATCAACACGGGATAAAAGGGCAATATAAATGTTCATCGACGAAATATAAAAGGGCATGCCTTGGTAAAGATCTGTACCAAGCAAGATCCGCGACAGGTAATCATATTATGTACTAGTTGCAGCAAGAAAGATCTGTAGCAGCTAATCATATATGGACTGCAGTAAACTAGATGTACAATCTACAGAGCCCAAGCCAAGTAAAATCCCCCAACAATCATGGACTGGTTGCAGCGAGACCCACGCGAGGCAAGATCCGCATCACTAATTGATTGGTTGGATACAGCAAGCAAGATCGGCAGCAGGTAATCATATAGGGACTGCAGTAAACCAGATCTAAATTCTACAGAGCCTGAGCCAAGCAAGATCCGCAGCAATCATCGACTGGTTGCAGCAAGACACATGTCAATCAAGATCCGAAGCAAACATGGACTGCTTGCATATAGCAAGCAAGATCGGCAGCAAGGTAATCATATAGATGCTGAGAAAACCAAATCTAAAATCTACGAGCACGAGCCGGGCAAGATCCGCAGCAATCATCGGCTCGGTTGCTTTGCAAGAACATGCCAAGCAAGATCCGAAGCAACCATGGACTGGTTGCGGCAAGAACCATGACAGGCCGAGCAACCCTAACCCTGGACAAGCCAAGGAAAGAAGCCATGCCACGAAATCCCTAACCCTAACCATGCCATGCCAAGCAAACCGTAACCCTAGCCATGGCCGACGAAACCCTAAGCGAGGCCAAGAAAAGGCCATAGAAGTGGGGGCGAGGGGTCGGGTTGAGGAGGAACTCGCCTGAAGATCTTGTGGCGAGCGTCTACGCACGCGCGGCCGTCGTCGGCGGGTAGCTCTCCGCTCGTCCGCTCGTCGGAGCGCCGCTCGTCGGTGGCCGTCGGCGGGTGGGGATGAGCGGAGTGGGAGGGAATTGGGGTTCGCATCGCACCGGAGTGGGAGGGGAATTGGGGAATTGAGGGAGCTCGTACGGGATTTGACTGAAATGTCCCTCCTTTCCAGCTTAGGTTAGTGGCGTTTCGGACATTTGCCCTCCTTTCCGTGGCGGGTGGATTCAAAACATTTCGCTGGAGCTGGCGGGAGAAGCAGCTGGGCGGGAGAGTTTTGGGGTTTGGGAGGGTTTTGGCTCTATCAATTTATTTAAGTAGGAGGGAATTTTTGGGGCTTTTTTGTGCAAAACAATAATAATTAAATGCGCAATAATGCATATAATTTGGTGTAGTGTAGCCTCTCTTCTCTCAATCTCACGATCCAAAAATCTGGGAAACAAAGAACAGAGAGGCGAGGTGTTTGTGCTGCGTGCAATCTGATTGCAGCTTTTCTGGTTTCTCCTTTTTATTAGCAAAACAAAGGGAAGTGCACAACCTCCTTGATGCCCACTACTCGAACGTGCCATCCCACGTCCGGGCAACGAGAGATGCTGGTCAAGCACAAGACCAATTCCTAGCTTATCCGTTCCTAAGAGATAGCTGAAACCAAACTAATCCTAGGCCGACGAACGAGGCGACGGTGCTTGCGTCGAAGCTGTCCTAGCGACGAAGCCGACGAAGGAAAACTAAGCCGACGGCTAGATTAACCAACAAACTCCCCCTAATCTAGATGTCCTTCACCTGAACGATGCCAATTCGCCGTCGCAGTTCACGGAGCTGGACACGGCCAAGAGACTTCGTCGGAGCGTCGGAGAGCTGGTCCGCCGTGCGTACGTCTCTGGACGTCGATGTCGCCATCCTCTACGCATTGGCGGATGAAGTGGAACCTGATCTGGATGTGCTTGCTTCGGTCGTGGAAGACCGGGTTCTTCGTCAGCGCGATCGCTGATTTGTTGTCGACGCGGAGCTCGGTTGCGCCGTCGTCGTGGCCAAGCAACTCGCCCGGGAGTCGCCTGAGCCGGATCCCCGGCACGCACCGCTCGTAGCAGCGACGTACTCCGCCTCGCACGAGGAGAGAGCCACGATCTTCGCCGACGACTGCCCGGGAAACGGGGCTCGCGCCGTAGAAGTGCAACACCCCACTAGTGCTCTTGCGATCATCAATGTCGCCGCCGTGGTCGGCGTCGGCCGTAGCCCACTCAGCCTGACCTTGCCCTCCTGGTGCGTGTACTCACACCCGAGGGTCTTCGTGCCGGCGATGTAGCGCGAGTAGATGCTTCACCGCCGCCATGTGCTCGCTCGTCGGCTTCTCCATGAACACTGCTCGGAAAACCTGCGTGAAGCGAGATATCCGGCCGGGTATGGACGAGGTAGCGCAGCCCCCACAACGCTGCGGTAGAGTGAGGGGTCCACCGCCGTGCCGGTGCCGTTCTTGCTCAGCTTCAGCCGCAGCTCCATCGGAGCCGCTGTCGAGTTGCGGTCGCTCCATGCCCATTCCGTCGAGCAGCTTCTGCGCATAGGCTGCCTGCCCCAATCGGATGCAACCAGGCCTTTGTGTCACCTCGATGCCGAGGTAGTATGACGGAAGGCCCGGATCGCTCATCACGGAACAGGGGAGGTCATCTCTTGCTTGAACTCACCGATGGCGGCCGTCGAGGTTCCGGTGATGATCAGATCGTCGACGTACACGCCGAGGAGCAGCCTCCCGCCGTTCTTCGTGCGCGCGTACACGGCATGGTCGGAGGGGCACTTGATGAACCCAAGCCTCGCGAGGCTCGTGTCCAGCTTGGCGTTCCATGCCCGCGGTGCCTGTCGGAGGCCGTACAGGGCCTTGTGCAGCCGGAGTACCTTCCCCTCCGATCCAGATTTGGCGAATCCGGGCGGCTGCGCGACGTAGACCTCCTCCTTGAGCTCCCCGTTGAGGAAGGCGCTCTTGACGTCGAGGTGGTGCACCTCCCACCTCTCTTGTGCGGCGACGGCGAGGAGAAGCCGCACGGAGTCAAGCCGTGCGACGGGGGCGAAGACTTCCTCGAAGTCAACTCCCTCCCGCTGCACGAACCCTTTGGCGGCGAGGCGGGCCTTGTGTTTCACGACGGTGCCGTTCTCGTCCCTTTTGACCTTGAAGACCCACTTCAGCCCAATGGGCTTGTGGCCCGGTGGCAGGTCGGCGAGGGTCCAGGTCTCGTTCTCCTCGATGCAGCCCATCTCCTCCTCCATGGCCTTGCTCCGGCTCGCGTCCTGCGGAGCTTCAGCCACACCTGCTTGGCTCGTCGGCGGTGGTGAGCCGACGAGACGTTCAGCACGGCCTGGTGGAGCGAGGTCGTCGCCGAGCAGATCCGAGACGCGGCGGTATCGGTGTTCTTCCCCATCGTCCTCTCCATCCACCGGGGAGGGATCGGGGACAGGCGGGTGGAGTTGCAAACTCCACCCCCGGTGGCGGCGAAGCGGCGGCGTCCTGTTGTGATGGCGATGGAGCTGCGGGAGTGGTCGGGGGCGAGGCTGAGCGTGTCCGCTCGCTCCCTTCCTCCCGATCTTCCAGCCTTGAGGTGGGATTGGGCGCAAAGGTGTACTCCACGACGAATTCCTCACCCAAGTCCTCGGCTCCCGAGCCATCCTTGCTCCGAGTCCCCAGCTTTCTCCCTCGTCGAAGACCACGTCGCGGGAGATGTGCACGCGGCGGGTGACTGGGTTGTACACCCTGTACGCCTTGGAGCCAGGCTCGTACCCGATGAAAATCATCGGCGTACTCCTGTCATCAAGCTTGCGAAGGAGTGGCCGCGCGCTCTTGACATGGGCGACGCAGCCGAACACACGAAGGTGCTCGACCGACGGCTTCTTCCCGTACCACGCCTCGTACGGTGTCTTCCCCTCGACACTGCGTGTGAAGGAGCGGTTGAGCACGTACACGGCCGTCGTCACCGCCTCACCCCAGAAGAAACTGGGCAAGTTCTTCGCCTTCATCATGCTTCTCGCCATGCCCACCACCGTCTGGTTGCGACGCTCGACCACGCCATTCTGCTGTGGTGAGTAGGGCGCCGTCAGGTGGCGCTTGACACCGGTGTCGGCGAAGTGGGCGGCGAGCGTGGACGACGTGAACTCCCCGCCACGGTCCGTTCGCAAGGTGCGCAGCTGTCGGCGTGCCTCTGTCTGCGCCTCGGCCTGGAAGCGCTTGAGAGCCGCGGCAGCCTCATCCTTCGTCGAGAGGAGCACCAACCACATGAAGCGGCTGTGGTCATCGACAAGGAGGAGGAAGTAGCGCCGTCCAGCTGGCGTCGGTGGCGTGATCGCGCCGCATAGGTCGGCATGGACGAGCTCAAGCGGCTCCTCCGCTCGAAGCCGCTGCGTCGAGGGAACGGCGTTCGCCGTTGCTTGCTGCGAGGCGAGGCCTCGCACAGCTCTCCGGTGGGCTCGACGGCGGGCAGTCCTTGCACCATGCCGTTCCGCGCCATCCTCCGCAGCGCCTCGAGGTGCGAGGTGGCCGAAACGTGCATGCCAACGCCATGGGATCGTGTCCTTCCTCATCGCGAGGCACACGGGCTGTACGGGCTGCATTGTCAGCTTGTAGAGACGGTTGGGAGCTCGCTTTACCTTGAGCAGGAGCTTGTCGCGGCGGTCGAGGATCGTCAGCACGCCACGGCGAATGCGAATGTCGCGAGCCAGCTCGTCGAGCTGACCGAGGCTCACAACGCTGCTCTTCGGCCTCGGGATGTAGTACACATCCGAGAAAGCGCGCTGGGGTCCGCCGTCGATGCAGAAGGCGATGGTGCCGCGCCCTCTGATCTGCACCACCGAGCCATCGCCGAAACGAACGTTGCCGGTGATGGTCTCGTCGAGCGTGGCGAAGACGGCGCGGTCACCAGTCATATGGTTCGACGCGCCGGTGTCGAGGTACCACGTCGTGTCGAGCCGCTCGTCGGCGCGCCACTGGGACGACCATGGCCTTCTCCTCATTGAGGAACACGAGCGCGCGCTCTGGCGCCCTCTGTTCCATCGCTGTCGCGGACGACGTGGCCGCAGCTGGCGGTGGTGGAGCCGGCGCAGGTGGATGCGCGTCGAGCTCGATTTCCGCGAGCAGCATCGCAGGATCGGCGTCGTCGTCCTCCTTGACGAGGTGAGCCTCCTCCTCGCGCTTCTTCTTGCGACACTCGCGGGCCCAGTGGCCCTTCTTGCCACGGTAGTGACGAGGCGTCGTCGCGTTTGGCGCCGCCGGCGTTGCGAGCCGGGCGCCCGTCATCGCGGCCCTTGCCGCGGTTCCTTGGGCGGCGGTTGTCACCGCCCGAGCCGCTGCCGCGCGCGTCGTTGGGGGCGCGCCGCTGCTGTCGCGAGCGCCACTCCTCCTCAGTGAGGAGAAGCTGCCCCGACCCGCCCTCAGTGTCGAGGGCGTCGTTCTCCTCCACCACTTGCAACCTCCCGCACAGCTCCTCAATGGACATCTGCTTTATGTCTAACAGAGACTCAATTGAGGAGGCCATGTGAGCGATACTTACGGGGCAAGACGCGGAGGAACTTTCGACAGCCTTGTGTTCGTCCTCCGGGTCGCCGAGGATCTCCGAGTCGGCGAGGATAGTGGAGAGTCGCAGCGCGAAGTCCTCGACGCCTTCCCCTTCCTTGAAGGCGAGGCGATCGTACTCGCGGCGGCGCGTACGTGGCTTTGGCGTCGCGGACGCGTTCTGCTCCGACGCGCGGCGTCTCGAGCATGTCCCACGCGGCCTTGGCGTTGTCCTTGGCGGCGAGGGTGCGCACGAGCTCCGGCGGCACGGCGCGGAGGAGAGCCGACAGAGCTGCACGGTCTTCGTGCTCGTCGCACTCGTCCTCGTTCACGGCGTCCCGAGAGGCCATGAACACTGGAGTTGCACTCGCATGAGTACCGCCCGGTCCGCGTAGTTGGTCCGCGTCAAGGTTGGCCACCGCGAGCCGGTGACCTCACGCGCGACCTTCTCCCTCACCACCAGCTCGCGCCCATGGTGCTGGCTCCGACCACGGCGAGCTGGGCGATCGAGACGGCGAGCGAGCTTTCGAGCGCGGCGGAGACTTGGAGCCGACACGGTCGCATCCGTGGGCTTCTTCTTCCCTCCTTGCGCCGCGGCTTCGCCGGCGGTGGCGGCGTACCTACCATGATCGGCGGGCTCGATACCACTTGTAGCCTCTCTTCTCTCAATCTCACGATCCAAAAATCTGGGAAACAAAGAACGAGAGAGGCGAGGTGTTTGTGCTGCGTGCAATCCGATTGCGGCTTTTCTGGTTTCTCCTTTTTATTAGCAAAACAAAGGGAAGTGCACAACCTCCTTGATGCCCACTACTCGAACGTGCCATCCCACGTCCAGGCAACGAGGAGATCTGGTCAAGCACAAGACCAATTCCTAGCTTATCTCGTTCCTAAGAGATAGCTGAAACCAAACTAATCTAGGCGACGAACGGGCGACGGTGCTTCGTCGAAGCTGTCCTAGCGACGAAACCGACGAAGGAAAACTAAGCCGACGACTAGATTAACCAACA
>NW_025900045.1:0-21095 GCF_022539505.1 Lolium rigidum
CCCGATTATTGTCACTTCGGGCCTCGGGTTCCGAACAATGACATGTGTATACAACTTGCAGATATGATCAAGAACAATATATAAAGCATCATCATGAAAACACAATATGTTCAGATCTGAGATCATGGCACTCGGGCCCAAAGTGACAAGCATTAAGTATAACAAGTTGCAACAATGCATAAAATACTCACAACGGATACTTGGCACTATGCCCCGAACAATTCTAATGCTATTACATGAACGAACTCATCCAATCCCGACCATCCCCTTCATCCTACAGCGAGGGAACTACTCACACATGGATGGGGGAATCATGGATGGTTGATGGAGAGGCGTCAGTGATGGCGATGGCGATGATCTCCTCCAATTCCCCGTCCCGGCAGGTGCCGGAACCGGAGTTCATGCCTCCGAAATAGGGTTTCGCGAGGCGCGGCGCTACAGACTTTTCTCTGGAATAACTTCGAACCCCCTGGGGTTTTCTCGTGACGAGGATCTTATAGACGAAAGGGGAGGCCGAAACGACGAAGGGGTCAGGAATACACCCCTAGGCGCGGCCAGGCCTAGGCCGCGCCTGGGCCATGTACTCCCAGGTCCAGACCCCCCTGCACTTCACCTTCTGGCTCCGTGAGTTCCCCGGGAAAATAAGGCGTTGGGTATATTTCTGGGATTTTTCCCGAAAGTTGATTTTCTGCACAAAAACAAGACACGAGGGCAATTCTGCTGAAAACAGCGTTAGTCCGCGTTAGTTGCATTCAAAACACACAAGTTGGGGAAAAATAATAACAAAAAGGTTCGGGAAAGTAGATACGTTTTGGACGTATCACCTGTTCGGGCCGGGTTTGGGCTTAATTTATAGACCCGACAGTCGGACCAGGTTGAGCTCGGGCCAAATCAATACTACTCCTTTTACAATAACACCTATCAACAGCTCCATGTTGATGGAGCTCGGGCCCGAGCTCCAAAGATCTCACTACTCCCTTGGAAGAACGATTTGATTCTCGTTTTTCACAAAGCCCAACATATTACAACAACACCTATCATAACCACTTTCCTATCTGGAGAAATTGGCAAATGATTGCGGATAGAAGCTCATAAAAGAAACTAGCATATTATTTTAATTTATGGACACACCCACTACATTTCATACATATCTGGATAATGGACAAACAAAGAACATAAATTCTTTAGTTTTAAAGGCACAACAAAACTCACAAAGGTCTGAACCCTGGCAGCCCTTCCTTTTCAAATTATCTCTAGTTAGATTTTTTTTTACCACTAACCAACAGGGAGGAATTCTTAGTTTCCACAAAATCTTGTATGGAAACTTTAGAGGATATATGTACAGAGATTTAACCGAGAACTCCCCAGATTTTGTTAGCAACAATGTAACGTTGTCGGGCTCATCGGATTAACGAACAAGACTACACATATCGAACAGATTATTAATTCCACATGCACAAAGTTTCCTCACGTGGAAATATTCTATTTAATACACTCTATATCTCTAGAGAACACTTTATTCACATTTACATTTTGACTGAAAATAAGGCAATAAATCCTAGGAAACTTACGTCACCAACAATTCTCCCAAAATCTAGTTTTTCTACCGTCACCCAAAATCCTCTTGCAGCAGCTATAGATAACATCTTTAAAAGACATAAGTCAAGACCAGAAATGAGAACCTGATAATTTATGAATGCATTGTGGAAGAGTAACTTTCTTCAGGTATTTGGCTTTAATTAAATCTTGTCAGATACCCTCTTCATTCTCTAAACACCTACAGAGTAAGCTAATGTTTTTATACTCTAAATTCGTCACACCGAAACCACCTAAGTCTTTAGATTGACACACATCAGACCATCGAACCAAGTGGTACTTCTTATGGATAACTTTTTTTAGAGGAAGTGTTTTCATTAAAGTAAATGATGGATGGAAGATACTTTCAAACCAAAAAAGTTTAAGAGAAGGCGACCCTCTATCACCTATGTTATTTAATATAGTGTTTGATATGTTGGCTATCCTTATTGATCGTGCAAAGGCTGATAGGCAAATTGAAGGGGTAGTCCCACATCCGGTTGATGGTGGATTATCTATTCTTCAATACGCTGACGATATAATCCTCTTTATAAAATATGAGTTAGAGAAAGCAAAAAATCTGAAATTAATTTTATCATCTTTTCAGCAATTATCTGGCTTAAAAATTAATTTTCATAAGAGTGAGATGTTCTGTTTCGGCGAAGCTCAAGACGAGGCAAATCACTATGCTAAAATTTTCGGTTAACTACAAGAAAAGTTGCAATGGCCGACGAAGTTGAAGTCGCGCCGTGGTTGCTGGTGTACCATGGCCGACGATTTTTGGTCCCTCCGTGGTGCATATCAAAACTTTTTTTTTTCTCGTTTTTGAGGCCACCTAGCCCGACGAAAGCGGCCAAAACGTCGCGTATGGTGGCCCGGGACGTGGTGCATCTCGAAATCTCGGGTTCGCCGGCCGAGTCAACGCAAATCCGCACCGCCGAGGGATGTAGGGCCCGGATGGCGGCCTCTTCGGCATTGTTTTTTTCTCGATCGCGCCATCTCGTTCAACGTTCTCCGATCGAGCCGTTTACGATGCAGGATCATGGGTCCCGCATGTCAACCTCTATGAACCAAAATTCTTTCTATTCTTGGATTTTTTTGACCCCCGATTTCGGCTACTTCCTTTTCTTTTGATCCCTTGCCGCCTTGGAAACGTTGAGACAGTGCCGCTGCTAAATGGGACCCGCATGTCATCCTCTATGTGCAATCAACTTTCTTTTCTTGGAGTTTTTTTTTGGCACCTCAAATTTGGTCACTTGCCTTTTTCTTTCGATCCCCTGCCTCCTCTCAAACGGTGATACCGCTGCTGCTAACTGGGACCCGCATGTCATCCTCTATGCACTATAAAACTTTCTTTTCTTGAATTATTTTTGGCACCTCATATTTGGTCACTTACCTTTTTCTTTCGATCCCCGCCGCCTCTCAAACGGTGATACCGCTCGCTGCTAAATGGGACCCGCATGTCATCCTCTATGTACTATAAAACTTTCTTTTCTTGGAGTTTTTTTGGCACCTCAAATTTGGTCACTTGCCTTTTTCTTTCGATCCCTGCCGCCTCTCAAACGGTGATACCGCTGCTGCTAACTCGGGACCCGCATGTCCTCCTCTATGTACTATAAAACTTTCTTTTCTTGAATTATTTTTGGCACCTCATATTTCGTCACTTACCTTTTTCTTTCGATCCCCTGCCGCCTCTCAAACGGTGATACCGTTGCTGCTAAATGGGACCCGCATGTCATCCTCTATGTACTATAAAACTTTCTTTTCTTGAATTATTTTTGGCTCCTGATATTTTTTCACTTGCCTTTTTCTTTCGATCTCATGCCACGTTTGAAACGTTGAGGAACCTGCAGGCTCATGGGACCCGCATGTCATCCTCTATGTACTATAAAAGTTTATTTTCTTGGTTTTTTTTCACCCTTTGATTTTTGTCACTTACCTTTTTCTTTCGATCCCCTGCCGCCTCTCAAACGGTGATACCGCTGCTGCTAAATGGGACCCACATGTCATCCTCTATGTACTATAAAACTTTCTTTTCTTGGAGTTTTTTTGGCACCTCAAATTTGGTCACTTGCCTTTTTCTTTCGATCCCCTGCCGCCTCTCAAACGGTGATACCGCTGCCTGCTAACTCGGGACCCGCATGTCATCCTCTATGTACTATAAAACTTTCTTTTCTTGAATTATTTTTGGCACCTCAAATTTGGTCACTTGCCTTTTTCTTTCGATCCCCTGCCGCCTCTCAAACGGTGATACCGCAGCTAAATGGGACCCGCATGTCATCCTCTATGTACTATAAAACTTTCTTTTCTTGAATTATTTTTGGCTCCTCATATTTGGTCACTTGCCTTTTTCTTTCGATCTCATGCCACGTTTGAAACGTTGAGGAATCTATTGCGCTCATGGGACCCGCATGTCATCCTCTATGTGCTATAAAAGTTTATTTTCTTTATTTTTTTTTCACCCTCGATTTTTGGCTATTTCCTTTTCTTTTGATCCCCGCCGCCTTGGAAACGTTGGGTAAGCTGCTGACTCATGGGACCCGCATGTCATCCTCTATGTACAATCAACTTTCTTTTTCTTTTGATCTCAAGCCGCATTTGAAACGTTGAGACCGCTGCTGCTAAATGGGACCCGCATGTCATCCTCTACGTACAATAAAGTTTCTTTTCTTGGATTATCTTTGGCTCCTGATATTTTGTCACTTGCCTTTTTCTTTCGATCTCATGCGGCCTTTGAAACGTTGAGTAAGCTGCTCGGCTCATGGGTCCCGCATGTCATCCTCTATGAACAATAAAAGTTTCCTTTCTTGGAGTTATTTTTTACCCCTAATTTCCGGCTATTTGCCTTTTTCTTTTGATCTCCTGCCCCTCTCGAAACGATGAGGACGCTCGTTGGCAGGTCGGTCCCACATGTCATCCTCTATGAACAATAAAAGTTTCCTTTGATGGATTTATTTTGAACCCCTAATTAATTTCGGATATTTCCCCGCCGCCTTGGAATCGTTGAGGATGTCTCGCCTCATGGGTCCCGCATGTTGATACGTCTCGACGTATCGATAATTTCTTATGTTCCATGCCACATTATTGATGATATCTACATGTTTTATGCACACTTTATGTCATATTCATGCATTTTCCGGCACTAACCTATTAACAAGATGCCGAAGAGCCGGTTCTCTGTTTTACTGTGTTTTTGGTTTCGAGAAATCCTAGTAAGGAAATATTCTCGGAATTGGACGAAATCAACGCCCGGGGGCCTATTTTTGCACGAAGCTTCCGGAAGACCGAAGGAACATGCGAAGTGGGGCCACGAGGTGCCGACACCACAAGGCGGCGCGGCCTAAGGGGCCCGCGCGGCCTATGCGTGTGGGGCCCTCGTGCCGCCCCCGACTGCTGCCCTTCCGCCTACTTAAAGCCTCCGTCGCGAAACCCCCGATACAAGAGCCACGATACGGAAAACCTTCCGAGACGCCGCCGCCGCCAATCCCATCTCGGGGGATTCGGGAGATCGTCCTCGGCACCCTGCCGGAGAGGGAATCATCTCCGGGAGGACTCTTCACCGCCATGGTCGCCTCCGGAGTGATGAGTGAGTAGTTCACCCCTGGACTATGGGTCCATAGCGGTAGCTAGATGGTCGTCTTCTCCTTATGTGCTTCATTGTTGGATCTTGTGAGCTGCCTAACATGATCAAGATCATCTATCCGTAATGCTATATGTTGTGTTTGTCGGGATCCGATGGATAGAGAATACTATGTTATGTTGATTATCAATCTATTACCTATGTGTTGTTTATGATCTTGCATGCTCTCCGTTATTAGTAGAGGCTCGGCCAAGTTTTTGCTCTTAACTCCAAGAGGGAGTATTTATGCTCGATAGTGGGTTCATGCCTCCATTAAATGCGGGACGAGTGACGAAAGTTCTAAGGTTGTGGATGTCTTTGTTGCCACTAGGGATAAAACATTGATGCTATGTCCAAGGATGTAGTTATTGATTACATTACGCACCATACTTAATGCAATTGTCCGTTGTTTGCAACTTAATACCGGAAGGGGTTCGGATGATAACTCGAAGGTGGACTTTTAGGCATAGATGCATGCTTTGGATAGCGGTCTATGTACTTTGTCGTAATGCCCAATTAAATCTCACTATATTTATCATATCATGTATGTGCATTGTCATGCCCTCTCTATTTGTCAATTGCCCGGTCGTAATTTGTTCACCCAACATGCTATTTATCTTATGGGAGAGACACCTCTAGTGAACTGTGGACCCCGGTCCTATTCTTTACATCGCATACAATCTACTGCAATACTTGTTCTTTACTGTTTTCTGCAAACAATCATCTTCCACACAATACGGTTAATCCTTTGTTACAGACAAGCCGGTGAGATTGACAACCTCATCTGTTTCGTTGGGGCAAAGTACTTTGGTTGTGTTGTGCGGGTTCCACGTTGGCGCCGAATCCCTGGTGTTGCGCCGCACTACATCCCGCCGCCATCAACCTTCAACGTGCTTCTTGGCTCCTCCTGGTTCGATAAACCTTGGTTTCTTTACGAGGGAAAACTTGCTCTTGTGCGCATCACACCTTCCTCTTGGGGTTCCCAACGGACGTGTGTTAATTGCACGCATCAAGCTCTTTTTATGGCGCCGTTGCGGGGAGATCAAGACACGCTGCAAGGGGAGTCTCCACAATCCAATCTCTTTACTTTGTTTTTGTCTTGCTTTATTTTATTTACTACTTTGTTTGCTGCACTTAAACAAAACACACAAAAAATTAGTTGCTAGCTTTACTTTATTTACTGTCTTGCTCTCTATATCAAAAACACAAAAAAATTAGTTACTTGCATTTACTTTATCTAGTTTGCTTTATTTACTATTGCTAAAATGAATACTCCTGAAAACACTAAGTTGTGTGACTTCACAACCACAAATAATAATTATTTCCTATGCACACCTATTGCTCCACCTACTACTGAGCAGAATTCTTTGAAATTAAACACGCTTTCTTGAATCTTGTTATGAGAGAGCAATTTTACTAGTGTTAGTTCGATGATCTTGCTGCCCATCTTAATAATTTTGTTGAATTATGTGAAATGCAAAAGTATAAGGATGTAGATGGTGATATTATAAAATTGAAATTGTTTCCTTTCTCATTAAGAGGAAGAGCTAAAGATTGGTTGCTATCTTTGCCTAAGAATAGTATTGATTCATGGACTAAATGTAAGGATGCTTTTATTGGTAGATATTATCCTCCCGCTAAAATTATATCTTTGAGAAGTAGCATAATGAATTTTAAACAATTAGATAATGAACATGTTGCTCAAGCATGGGAGAGAATGAAATCTTTGGTAAAGAATTGCCCAACCCATGGATGACTACTTGGATGATCATCCAAACCTTCTATGCGAGGACTAAATTTTTCTTCGCGGAACCTATTGGATTCAGCTGCTGGAGGTACCTTTATGTCCATCACTTTGGGGGCGGCTACAAAGCTTCTTGATGATATGATGATAAATTACTCTGAATGGCACACGGAAAGGGCTCCACAAGGTAAGAAGGTAAATTCTGTCGAAGAAACCTCCTCCTTGAGTGATAAGATTGATGTGATTATGTCTATGCTTGTGAATGGTAGATCTAATGTTGATCCTAATAATGTTCCTTTAGCTTCATTGGTTGCTCAAGAAGAAAATGTTGATGTGAATTTCATTAAAAATAATAATTTCAACAACAATGCTTATAGGAACAATTACGGTAATAACTATAGGCCATATCCTTACGCTAATGGTAATGGTTATGGTAATTCTTATGGGAATTCTTACAACAATAATAGGAGTGTACCCCCTGGTCTTGAAGCCATGCTTAAAGAATTTATTAGTACACAAAGCTGCTTTTAACAAATGCGTTGAGGAAAAGCTTGATAAAATTGATATTCTTGCTTCTAAGGTTGATAGACTTGCCTCACGATGTTGATCTTTTAAAATTGAAAGTTATGCCTAATAAGGACATTGATAATAAGATTACTACTACAGCAAATGCCATCCAAGTTAGAATTAATGAGAATATAAGATTAATGGCTGAATTGCGTGCTAGGTGGGATAGAGAAGAAAATGAAAAACTAGCTAAAGAGAATAATATAGCTAAAGTTTGGACTATTACCACCACTAGTAATGATAATGATTCACATGTTGCTACACCTCCTACTATCAATGGTAAAATAATTGGTGTTGGCAATGTTTCTACTCCTAGTGCAAAGCGTACAAAAGCTACTGAAATTGCTAAAGCTGCTGGCTCACTTGTGATAAAGCTAGCTGAAATTTTTTCCAACATTGGGGGTGATGATCCCATTGCTGTAGATCATAATGGTTTGGATTTTGATGATTGCCACATCTCTGAAGTTATAAAGTTCTTACAAAAACTTGCTAAGAGTCCCAACGCTAGTGCTATAAATTTGGCCTTTACAAAACATATTACAAATGCTCTCATCAAAGCTAGAGAAGAGAAACTAAAACTTGAAACTTCTATTCCTAGGAAGTTAGAAGATGGTTGGGAGCCCATCATTAAGATGAGGGTCAATGATTTTGATTGTAATGCTTTATGTGATCTTGGTGCAAGTATTTACGTTATGCCTAAGAAAGTCTATGATATGCTTGACTTGCCACCATTGAAAAATTGTTATTTGGATGTTAATCTCGCTGATAATGCTAAAAAGAAACCTTTGGGGAGAGTTGATAATGTTCGCATTATGGTTAACAATAACCTTGTCCCCGTTGATTTCGTTGTCTTGGATATTGAATGCAATGCATCTTGCCCCATTATATTGGGAAGACCTTTTCTTCGAACCGTTGGTGCTACTATTGATATGAAGGAAGGTAATATTAAATATCAATTTCCTCTCAAGAAAGGTATGGAACACTTCCCTAGAAAAAGAATGAAGTTACCTTATGATTCTATTATTAGAACAAATTATGATGTCGATGCTTCATCTCTTGATAATACTTGATATACACTTTCGCGCCTAGGCGAAGGCGTTAAAAGCGCTTATGGGAGACAACCCATGTTTTTACTACGGTACTTTGTTTTATATTTGAGTCTTGGAAGTTGTTTACTACTGTAGCAACCTCTCCTTATCATGTTTTTGTGCCAAGTAAAGTCTCTATGGTAAAGTTGATGCTAGATTTGGATTGCTGCACTGAAACAACATTGCTTGTCTGTCACGAATTCGCGCAGAAGTCTACGTAAAAAAATCAAAAAAATCTGCAAATTTACGTGCGTGATCCTCGGATATGTACGCAACTTTCATTAGTTTTGAGTTTTTCCGTTTGAGCAAGTTAAGTGCCCCTTCCAGGTTCGTCTTTACGGACTGTTACATTTTTGACAGATTCTGCCTTTTATTTCGCATTGCCTCTTTTGCTATGTTGGATGAATTTCTTTGATCCATTAATGTCCGGTAGCTTTGTGCAATGTCCAGAAGTGTTAAGAATGATTGTGTCACCTACTGAACATGTGGATTTTTATTGTGCACTAACCCTCTAATGAGTTTGCTTGAAGTTTGGTGTGAAGGAAGTTTTCAAGGGTCAAGAGAGGAGTATGATATACTATGATCAAGAGGAGTGAAAGCTCTAAGCTTGGGGATGCCCCGGTGGTTCACCCCTGCATATTTTAAGAAGACTCAAGCGTCTAAGCTTGGGGATGCCCAAGGCATCCCCTTCTTCATCGACAACATCATCGGGTTCCTCCCACGAAACTATATTTTTATTCGAGTCACATCTTATGTACTTTGCTTGGAGCGTCTGTTTGTTTTTGTTTTTGTTTTTGTTTGAATAAAATGGATCCTAGCATTCATTGTGTGGGAGAGAGACACGCTCCATTGTTGCATATGGACAAATATGTCCTTAGGCTTTACTCATAGTATTCATGGCGAAGGTTGAATCTTCTTCGTTAAATTGTTATATGGTTGGAATCGGGAAATGCTACATGTAGTAATTCTAAAATGTCTTGAATAATTTGATACTTGGCAATTGTTGTGCTCATGTTTAAGCTCTTGCATCATATACTTTGCACCCATTAATGAAGAAATACATAGAGCTTGCTAAAATTTGGTTTGCATATTTGGTCTCTCTAAAGTCTAGATAATTTCTAGTATTGAGTTTTGAACAACAAGGAAGACGGTGTAGAGTCTTATAATGTTTACAATATGTCTTTTATGTGAGTTTTTCTGCATCGGTTCATCCTTGTGTTTGTTTCAAATAAACCTTGCTAGCCTAAACCTTGTATCGAGAGGGAATACTTCTCATGCATCCAAAATCCTTGAGCCAACCACTATGCCATTTGTGTCCACCATACCTACCTACTACATGGTATTTCTCCGCCATTCCAAAGTAAATTGCTTGAGTGCTACCTTTAAATTTCCATCATTCGCCTTTGCAATATATAGCTCATGGGACAAAATAGCCTTAAAAACTATTGTGGTATTGAATATGTACTTATGCACTTTATCTCTTATTAAGTTGTTTGTTGTGCGATAACCATGTTCCTGGGGACGCCATCAACTCTTTGTTGAATATCATGTGAGTTGCTATGCATGTTCGTCTTGTCGCAAGTAAGGGCGGTTTTCACAACCAAATGGTTTGAGTATGCATACTGTTAGAGAAGAACATTGGGCCGCTAACTAAAGCCATGAATCATGGTGGAAGTTTCGAGTTTGGACATAAAACCTCAATCTCTTATGAGAATATTAAGCTTGTTGTTGAATGCTTAAGCATTAAAAGAGGAGTCCATTATCCGTTGTCTATGTTGTCCCGGTATGGGTGTCTAAGTTGAAGAATGATCAAAGCGAGAAATCCAATGCGAACTTTCTCCTTAGACCCTTGTACGAGCGGCATAGAGGTACCCCTTTGTGACACTTGGTTGAAACATATGTTATGCAATGATGATCGGTGTTAACCCAAGCTAATTAGGACAAGGTGCGAGCACTATTAGTACACTATGCATGAGGCTTGCAACTTGTAAGATATAATTTACATGATACATATGCTTTATTACTACCGTTGACAAAATTGTTTCATGTTTTCAAAATAAAAGCTCTAGCACAAATATAGCAATCGATGCTTTCCTCTTTGAAGGACCTTTCTTTTACTTTTATGTTGAGTCGGTTCACCTATCTCTCTCCACCTCAAGAAGCAAACACTTGTGTGAGCTGTGCATTGATTCCTACATACTTGCATATTGCACTTGTTATATTACTTTACATTGACACTATCCATGAGATATACATGTTATAAGTTGAAAGCAACAGTTGAAACTTAATCTTCCTTTGTGTTGCTTCAATACCTTTACTTTGATTTATTGCTTTATGAGTTAACTCTTATGCAAGACTTATTGATGCTTGTCTTGAAGTACTATTCATGAAAAGTCTTTGCTTTATGATTCATTTGTTTACTCATGTCATTACCATTGTTTTTGATCGCTGCATTCATTACATATGCTTACAATAGTATGATCAAGGTTATGATGGCATGTCACTCCGAGAAATTATCTTTGTTATCGTTTACACTGCCGGGACGAGCAGGAACTAAGCTTGGGGATGCGATACGTCTCAGACGTATCGATAATTTCTTATGTTCCATGCCACATTATTGATGATATCTACATGTTTTATACACACTTATATGTCGTATTTATGCATTTTACGGCACTAACCTATTAACAAGATGCAGAAGAGCCGGTTGTTGTTTTCTGCTTGTTTTTGGTTTCAGAAATCCTAGTAAGGAAATATTCTCGGAATTGGACGAAATCAACGCCCGGGGTCCTATTTTGCACGAAGCTTCCGGAAGACCGAGGAGAAACGAAGTGGGGCCACGAGGCGCCGACACACAGGGCGGCGCGGCCCAGGGCTGGCGCGCGGCCCTGCTGTGTGGGGCCCTCGTGTGGCCCTACGTTGCCCTTCCGCCTACTTAAAGCCTCCGTCGCGAAACCCCCGATGCAGAGAGCCACGATACGGAAAACCTTCCGAGACGCCGCCGCCGCCAATCCCATCTCGGGGATTCGGGAGATCGCCTCCGGCACCACTGCCGGAGAGGGAATCATCTCCCGGAGGACTCTTCACCGCCATGGTCGCCTCCGGAGTGATGAGTGAGTAGTTCACCCCTGGACTATGGGTCCATAGCAGTAGCTAGATGGTCGTCTTCTCCTTATGTGCTTCATTGTTGGATCTTGTGAGCTGCCTAACATGATCAAGATCATCTATACGTAATGCTATATGTTGTGTTTGTCGGGATCCAGATGGATAGAGAATACTATGTTATGGTGATTATCAATCTATTACCTATGTGTTGTTTATGATCTTGCATGCTCTCCAGTTATTAGTAGAGGCTCGGCCAAGTTTTTGCTCTTAACTCCAAGAGGGAGTATTTATGCTCGATAGTGGGTTCATGCCTCCATTAAATGCGGGACAGGTGACGGAAAGTTCTAAGGTTGTGGATGTCTTGTTGCCACTAGGGATAAAACATTGATGCTATGTCCGAGGATGTAGTTATTGATTACATTACGCACCATACTTAATGCAATTGTCTGCATTGTTTGCAACTTAATACTGGAAGGGGTTCGGATGATAACTCTGAAGGTGGACTTTTAGAGCATAGATGCATCTTTGGATAGCGGTCTATGTACTTTGTCGTAATGCCCAATTAAATCTCACTATATTTATCATATCATGTATGTGCATTGTCATGCCCTCTCTATTTGTCAATTGCCCGGCCGTAATTTGTTCACCCAACATGCTATTTATCTTATGGGAGAGACACCTCTAGTGAGCTGTGGACCCGGTCCTATTCTTTACATCGCATACAATCTACTGCAATACTTGTTCTTTACTTGTTTTACGCAAACAATCATCTTCCACACAATACGGTTAATCCTTTGTTACGGCAAGCCGGTGAGATTGACAACCTCAACTTGTTTCGTTGGGGCAAAGTACTTTGGTTGTGTTGTGCGGGTTCCACGTTGGCGCCGGAATCCCTGGTGTTGCGCCGCACTACATCCGCCGCCATCAACCTTCAACGTGCTTCTTGGCTCCTCCTGGTTCGATAAACCTTGGTTTCTTTCGAGGGAAAACTTGCTACTGTGCGCATCACACCTTCCTCTTGGGGTTCCCAACGGACGTGTGTTAATTGCACGCATCGTGGGTTCGCGACGAAGGCCTTTGAGCAGGCGGAAGGGTAGGCTTAGGGGCTGACACGAGGGCCCCACACACCGAGGGTGGCGTGGGCCCCAAGCACTGGCCGCGCGGCCCCGTGCGTGGCGGCGCCTGATATATAGATGATCGAGAGAGAGATTGAAATCCCCAAGAATATGTTCAAATATACAATAAAATATATGCACGAATGCATTCTAGGCCATGCATGCACACTAATTTTTTTTTGACAACTCTACCGTAGGGGAAGCCCCTACGGTGTAATTTTTATATTAAAGCTCGAGCACTGTACAAAAGGAACAGAGAAATGAGGGAGTTACATCAAGGGGGGTAGAAGTGTTTTAGAAAGAGCATTACATAAAAAGTTACACAAAGACCGCAAGCAGCCATTCAATAAGAGGTTGAACTAGTTCCGCCTTCACTTTGTATCTATGCGGTAGCAAGTCACTACGAAAACCCACCTTCCATTTATTAAAAGATACCGGCAGCCCTTTAAAAATAAAATCATTTCTGATTTTCCGGATATTCCATGCCGCACACGCTATAATCTCCATGAAACAAGGTCCGAGTAAAAGGCAGATCTTGCAGCAAGAAAGCTGTCGGAAAACGCCGAGGCTTCGTTCCAATGTATGTTTAGAGCGTTCCAACATTGATTGGCAAAAACACATCCAAAAAAGAGATGATCCCGTGTTTCTAGGAGAGAGTCTTGACAAAGAATACAATCGGCACCGGAGTCCAAGTGCCATTGTTTGCGAAGCATAAGGTCTCCGGTATTTAATCTATCGATCATAAGAAGCCATGAGAAAACCTTCAGCTTTGGGAGCGATCTGGACTTCCAAATTGCATTAAGAGCTGCATCCTTCGGCATTTGCTCAAATAGGAAATTATAATATTTCGACGCTGAGTATTTGACTCCCCACACAAAGCTGCGCGTTGGTCAAGGTTCTCTATCACCAAATGTGTCGCTGCAAGTATAAGCTCAACTTGCTTGAAACTCTTCATATGCTTCAACCGAGAGGGGGAGGGCAAAACACGAGCTAAGAACCTGCGAGTGTGCCAGCTCACGCCACTGATAAATCTTCATCTAGAGCATATGAATAGAGCACTGGGAAATTTGTCACATAGTACCTCATTGTTATGCCAAAAATCTTTCCAAAAGAGAACCGTTGTACCATCTCCTATTTTACAGTGAGATACACTACGGTATTCATTCACCAAACTAAAAATGTCCCTCCACCAAAATGATCCACGTTTAGTTTGCGCATGTGGCACCGAATTACCATAAAGAGACCATACTAGCTTGACCCAAGGGATGTTTTCTCTTGCATAAAATTTATGGAGTTGTTTCGAGTAATAGAGCTTTATTTTGCAACTCCAAATTGCGGACTCCCGGACCACCAAACTTCTTAGGTTTGCACACGGTTGACCAAGCCGCTAATGCATTAAGCTGAACAAGAGTCTTCCTCTTTGGCCCAAAGGCGATGGCGCTGAGCTCTATTGACCATATTGATAATGGTCTTGCAGGTTTAAGGGAGCACATGAAAAAAGTCGGCAGAGAAGATAGAGACTGATCGACAAACTCAAGACGACCCCCGTATCCCAAGAAACGAGCACTTGCATTTAACCTTCTCTCAACTAGACCCACTAATGGAGAAAGGTCCTGAATTGTGGGTTTAGTCGTTCCCAAAGGCAAACCTAAATAAGTAAAGGGCAGGCGACCCACAGACACATCCAAAACTGGTAGCCAACATATTTAGTCTATCTTCGGACACATTAACGAGGCATTAATGAGGACTTGGAATAATTAACATGTAGTCCGGTTGCTTGTGCAAAAAGGTTCCGATAAACTTTTTAGAGCTGCCAATTGGATGCAGGCGAGGCTTGTAAAATGAGCAACGTATCGTCGGCGTATTGCACAATTGGAAAGTCGCAATTTGGAATGTCCAACGGTGCACTGTAGAAACCCCTCTTGAAAGATTTTGTTGACCAATGCTTGCAGTAGTTCGGACACCCCAACAAAAAGTAACGGAGATAGCGGATCGCCTTGGCGAACACCACGACGACAGTTGAACTTTTTCCCGGGGACACCATTCAAAAGGAGTGAAGAAGTACCCGTGGACATTATCATATCTAGCCATCTCAACCATCCGGGATCAAAACCTAAGCATTCAAACACCTTCATCAACGCCCTATGCTCAACGGTATCAAATGCTTTTGCGAAATCAAGTTTGAGAATAACGAGTCTCAACTCCGGCTTGTTTGCATTGATGTATATATTCATATGCCCAACCAACACAGGTCTTGAATGTTCCTTGAATGTAGAAACCCATATTGATTGATATGAACTAGCTCGAGTACTGTGTTGTAACCGATTTGCAAGAAGCTTGGTGAGCGAGCTTTAGACAAATATTTAACAACGAAATTGGTCTATAGTCATTGGGACCTTCGGGGAAATGGTTTTGGGGATCGGGGTGATAAAAGAATCGTTAATGCTTTGAAGATTAACAGGTCCCCTCCCAAAATTCTTGGCATAGCCGATAAAAGTCATATTTCACCACCGGCCGGCACACCTTGAGAAACAAACCAGGAGAAACCATCCGGTCCGGGTGCTTTATCTCCCGGCATATGATCTACCACTTTGTCAATCTCTTCATGGGTGAAAGGCGGAGACAACTCTTCCAACCCAGACAAATGGCTGAAAATACCGAGAGAAATCTAAGCTTGAAGATGATGGTACGAGACACCCAATCTGCTCTTGAAGGAGTTCCATAATAAGCCAGACCTTTTCCTCATGATCTACTGACTACGGATCCATCCTCTCGACAAGAGAAGCTATGGTGTTTTTCTGTATCTTATTGTTGCCATCGAGTGAAAGAAAGATGTATTTTCGTCTCCTAACCGAGCCCATCTAGGCTGTACATCTTTTCCGCCAGGTAATCTTGTTTGCAAAGGAGTAAGTCGTTGCAACCTACTTTTGATGATATTTCGAAAATTCCACTGCAGCAAGATGCGAGCCCTCTGCTCCTCAAAACTGTCTAGCATTAGAATAGTTTCATTACATTTCTTGATCAAACCATTCAACACCGATATGCTAGTGCTCCACTTTTCGGACCCTTACGCAATAACTTAAATTTTGCTGACGGACTTTTTGCGGCGTCACACGGAGAAGTAATCTCCCAAATCGTTTTTACCACATCCAAAAAACCCGGCATTCTGACCCAATGATTCTCAAAACGGAAGACCTTAGCTTTAGGAATAGAAGTGCCGATAGAAACAACACATGGGACGTGATCTGATGTGGGTCGGG
Source organism: Lolium rigidum (assembly GCF_022539505.1). Taxonomy (NCBI): domain Eukaryota; kingdom Viridiplantae; phylum Streptophyta; class Magnoliopsida; order Poales; family Poaceae; genus Lolium; species Lolium rigidum. The sequence goes on from NW_025900045.1 coordinate 16,074, forward strand.
CTAGTGGATTAACCAAGGTATTGGGAAATTTTAGGGTCCAAGAAGGAGAGGTAAAAAACCAATCCAATTTGGACAAGTAGCGGATCCGATTGCATATTGCTCCAAGTAAAAGAGCGGCCCTTGATAGGTAGCTCAATTAGTCCCAGAATAGCTAATGATCTCATTGAAAGTTGCAATGTCTGTCATGTTTGCACCCTCTCGTTACGGTTTTCAGCAAACCGGTAAAAGTTGAAGTCACCAAGCGGTAACCAAAGATCATCATCTTGTATGTTCGAGACTAAACAACCAAGCCACAAAATTAGCACGTTCAATTCCACCACAAGGACCATATACATTAACCAGGGTGAAAACATCGGAGGAGATATTGGAAGTGAAAGTAACGGCTATACCAAAGCTCTCTTCTAGAACCACTTGACCGGCGAACATGTTGCCGGCCAGATTACTACCAAACCCCCGGATGCTCCATCGGAAGGGATGTAGACAAACTTGTCAAAACGGCGAGGAGCAAACAACTTAATAAAGTTTGGGTCAAAATCCATCTTTTTAGTTTCTTGTAAGCAAACTATGGAAGCGTTGCTTTCTTCAATTTTGTTGCGGAGAGCCGGCCATTTATCGGGGTCATTTAAACCACGAATATTCCAACTCGAACGTGCCAAGAACGATTACGATTCATCTTACGGACGTGCACGGACACTTAAAACTGAGAATAAGAATAGGCACTAATCGGTGCGACCACGTTGTAGACGCTCGGCCGTAAGTTCAGCCGGGTCGATGAGACATTCCTCTACGCCAATTCGCTGCATTTCTTCAATGCGCGAACGGCGAGGAGCGGTAGCTTTGGAAACCTTGGAGACCTTGCGACGTGTAGTATGATTCGGCAACGCCATGTACTTGTATCCTGCATTATTGTTGCGAGTACACCGCCGAACTTGAGATACCACCAGTGGAGTCATGTTCTCATGGCCATGCATAGCTGGAAGATTATTAATAACGACACTGGAACCTCAACTTGATCAGCTTCGGGCACCATGTGCTCTTGATCAGCAGCATGAGCCAAGCCGAGCTTTCTCTCGCAACAATCCTTTCATGTATCGAAGAACTCCCTGCATCCTCAAAAGGCTGCTGAGCCGATGTAGCATCCGTAACTTTGAAACCCACAAAATTATTCCCGGAAAGATCGAGCTAAAAGCAACATCGTGCCGTTTTGTCGAGCCGAGCTTCTTGGCGGTCGAAGGATGTCCGTTGCAGGATTAAAAAGCACTAGATCAAGAGCGTGAGCTGGCTGAATAACATAGTCAGGCTGGACGAAGAAAAAAGTCTTAGGCACTTGGACTATCTCCGGATTAACCACAACACAAGCATTTTTAGAAAGTTCAGGTTCCGAGATACCAATATCCATACCAACAATAGTGTCAGACATGGAAGTGCTAGAGTTGGAGAAAACCATGTCGGAGGGAGTTGAATTATTAACCACCCGAGAGAGAACGAGAAAATGTGGCTTCTTTCAGCTTTGGACGCCAAATTTTACGTGTGGAACAGTTTTGGCGGAAGTGACCACGGATATTGCATTTAGCACGAGAGAACTTTAACCCATCGCTTGACTGTTTTTTGGGTTGGTCTAGCTGACTTCACGGGACAACACAATTTACAAGAAGTTCCTTGATAATGACAGTCGTAGCAACGGATACCCGGGCAAGCTTGCGCCAGGTGGCCCAAGAGAGAACAGGCCGAACAAAGATTCAACCGTTTGAGAATATAATCGGAAGGCGGGATCATGATCAAGTTAACTGCCTTAGCCACCTCCTCATCCGAATAATCTGCCTGCTTTAAGTCCAAGATATGCGGGAGAATATCCGCTGAGATCTGATCAAAATAAATCTTTTGAAAAACGGATCCCACAAATTTTGCACCTGCCTCAAACGGCCTGCTCTTTTCAAGGGAGGTCGAAAACTTGCCAAAAATAATCTCAGCTGGCTTAGCGATCACCGGCGTCGAGGAACTCACCGGCGACTTAAGCTAGCGGTATGATCAAGCATAGAGGAACTCGACTCATGAAACAAACCTGTGGTATTATAATTCGCAGCAAGCGAACCAAACTTGGACAATTCAGCGGGTGAAGAACCTGAACGATCATTCGCTGCGCTAGCTGCAAGAACACTCAAAGATGGTCTATACCGAATAGGGCTACGCTGAGCCACTTCCAGAATCTCCTCTTTAGAACTCCAATAAGGAACTTCACAATAAGCGAACCCATTGATCTGCGGATGAACACCTCTATATAGCGAAAAATGGCAGGACAAAATCCGGCCAAATACGGTCTTTAAGGCCATAAACAAAATGCCCAACTTTATTCGAGGCCACAGAGAAACGAAAGCGACAATCACTCAATTGATAAACCCTGAATCCATTATGATCACCACCAATGCAACATTGCAGAGCAACACCCACGGATTCCTCGGACAAAAGAAAAGAGGCCGAGGAGAAAGAGACCACCAAGAAGAATTCCTTTGCGGATGGGGAGGGAATGAAGTGGACCGAGGAACCAAACCTACGACGAACCTGATTTGCAAACGCCAATCCAGGGGAGAAATCCCAATGGAGTAGCCCTTCCATGGAGATCTAAATCTAGAAACCAAGGTGATCGCCGGCGTGGAGGTGGATGGACGGGCGTGGGAGGGAGAGGAGGGTGAGGGAGAGGAGAGCCATCACCAACATTACTGAATCTTGTTAAAGCACAATATTTTGGTTAATTAATTTATCACGATAATTATATAATTAATTAATGAATCTCGTCAGGTATATGTTATACAACATGATCGATATAGGCCATGTATATTTTAATTGGTGTTAATCTACGGTTTGCTAGCTAGCTGCTATATATAGAGCATGTTTTTATTAGATCGAGTTATAGCTAGCTAGTATAGTTTAGGGTTATGTGTTTTAATTAAGTAGGGTTGATTAGCTAGCTAGGGTTAGTTACATATATATGGTTTAGGGTTAATGCATGGCACATTTAATTTAATTAGAGGACCGCGAGGCACCCCTAGCCTGCTCGATGCACAATTAAGTGTCGTTGGCCTATACATAGGGTTTAATTAGGGTTTTAGGGTTAGCTAGGGTTTAGGGTTAGGGTTAGGGTTAGGGTTTAGGGTCTAGGGTTTAGGGTCTAGGGTTTAGGGTTTAGGGTTAGCTAGGGTTTAGGGTTAGGGTTAGGGTTAGGGTTAGGGTAGGGTTAGGGTTAGGGTTAGGGTTGGGGTTAGGGTTAGGGTTAGGGTTAGGGTTAGGGTTAGGGTTAGGGTTTAGGGTTTAGGGTTTAGTGTTTAGGGTGTTTAGGGTTTAGGGATTAGGGATTAGGGACTATTAGGGATTAGGGATTTAAGGTTTTAGGGGTTGTTTAAGGCTTAGCGATCATCGATCGAGTGCGCACACACGTTATTTGAGGCACTCGCACGCGCCTTTACGCATAAAGTGCATGCGTATATATGTGTGTTTTTTGGGCCACCAACGATATATAGATGATCGAGAGAGAGATCGAGATTGAAATCCCCAAGAATATATATGTTCAAATATACATTAAAATATATGCACGAATGCATTGTAGGCCATGCATGCACACTAATTATATATATATTATGAGGCAACTTAATCAAATGTGTTTTCATTAATTCGAGAGAACTTGTCAAAATTCAAGTTAATTAATTTATCACGATAATTATATAATTAATTAATGAATCTCAGTGATATGTTATACAACATGATCGATATAGGCCATGTATATTTTAATTGGTGTTAATCTACGGTTTGCTAGCTAGCTGTTATATATAGAGCATGTTTTTATTAATTAGATCGGGTTATATCTAGTATAGTTTAGGGTTATGTGTTTTAATTAAGTAGGGTTGATTAGCTAGGGTTAGTTACATATATATGGTTTAGGGTTAATGCATGGCGCATTTAATTAATTTAATTAGAGGACCGCGAGGCACCCCTGGGGCTGCTCGATGCACAATTAAGTGTCGTTGGCCTATACATAGGGTTTAATTAGGGTTTAGGGTTAGCTAGGGCAGAGGGTTAGGGTTAGGGTTTAGGGTCTAGGGTATAGGGTTTAGTGTTTAGGGTGTTTATGGTATAGGGTTTAGGGATTAGGGATTTAGGGTTTTAGGGTTGTTTAAGGTTTAGGGATCATCGATCGAGTGCGCACACACATTATTAGATCGAGGCACCCGCGCCTTTACGCATAAAGTGCATGCGTATATATGTGTGTTTTTTGGGCCACCAACGATATATAGATGATCGAGAGAGAGATTGAAATCCCCAAGAATATGTTCAAATATACAATAAAATATATGCACGAATGCATTGTAGGCCATGCATGCACACTAATTATATATATATTATGAGGCAACTTAATCAAATGTGTTTTCATTCGAGAGAACTTGTCAAAATTCAAGTTAATTAATTTATCACGATAATTATATAATTAATTAATGAATCTCGTCAGGGATATGTTATACAACATGATCGATATAGGCCATGTATATTTTAATTGGTGTTAATCTACGGTTTGCTAGCTAGCTGCTACATATAGAGCATGTTTTTATTATATCGGGTTATAGCTAGCTAGTATAGTTTAGGGTTATGTGTTTTAATTAAGTAGGGTTGATTAGCTAGCTAGGGTTAGTTACATATATATGGTTTAGGGTTAATGCATGGCACATTTAATTTAATTAGAGGACCGCGAGGCACCCCCTGGCCCTGCTCGATGCACAATTAAGTGTCATTGGCCTATACATAGGGTTTAATTAGGGTTTTAGGGTTAGCTAGGGTTTAGGGTTAGGGTTAGGGTTAGGGTCTAGGGTTTAGGGTCTAGGGTTTAGGGTTTAGGGTTAGCTAGGGTTTAGGGTTAGGGTTAGGGTTAGGGTTAGGGTTAGGGTAGGGTTAGGGTTAGGGTTAGGGTTGGGGTTAGGGTTAGGGTTAGGGTTTAGGGTTTAGGGTTTAGTGTTTAGGGTGTTTAGGGTTTAGGGA
>NW_025900046.1:0-76688 GCF_022539505.1 Lolium rigidum
ATCGTCGGGTTAGGCCCATAGGCGACGAAAAATACCCCTTAGCGGACGATTTTGAGACGTTGTCTATCAGAACTTTTCTTGTAGTGTACGTTGCCTGGAAATTGGCAACGAAGGCATCTACTAGGTCGTCCCATGATTTAACGGAACCTTTCGGCAGCCCCCTTAGCCAGGCTCGCGCTGAATCCTTCAAGTAGAGCTGTAAGCATTGCATTGCTGCTATCTGGTTTCCTTTGTGCAGGATCACGGTCGCGAGGTAGTCATCTATCCAGGATCTTGGTTCTTGCTGCCCATCGTACTTGGCAGCGTCGGTAGGGGTAGGCTTGAACTTCTTGGGCGGCATCGTTTCACGGATTTTGTAACTCAGACAGTCGGCTCCTCTGAGCTCGCCGTCGTACTCCTGATCTTCATCCGAAGAATCGCTATCGTTGTCCTTCCTAGCGGCGTGTCGTCTCCTTGCTTTGTCGATCTTGCTCTGGGTAATTTCGTCCCGAGCATCTCTCGCATGATGTTTCGAACCACTGCCTTGTACCGTGGTCTTTTCCTTTTGCGGGACTAGGTTGTTCCCCAATATCGCGAGACTCTCCGGGGCACCTCGATGAGCTTGAGCCATGGATCCTTCGGGCGCTGGTTGATGAGGTATGCGGCGAGGTTGGCCGTTGCTCCCGCAACGGTTTTCGGCCGTGGCATGCGGCGGTATCCATAGTCATAAAGGATTTAGTCGGATTCGGCGTTATTTCTGCGGCGTCATCTTCGAAAGCCTGGATAGTCTCGACCGGTGCTTGCCTGTTCCCTGAGTGTTTCGGGAGGCACTCCCTTGCGAGCCCCTTCGCCATTCACTGGATCGATCTGCCGCAGATAGGCGTCTTTTGAGGGTGGCTTGCTCTTTCGACAGGTGCTCCCGATTTTTCTCTAGTATAGAGCGATAAGCGTTGAGGGTTCCAACCGAAGTTCCTGCGGGGAGCGGTGTGTTGTTGAGTACTACTGCCCTCGCTACTGCCCACTCCTCATCCGCGATGGTGTAATCGCTATCGCGGTTGCTGGCACTGTTTTCAAAACTTGCCCTTCTACTGGAACGGGGAGTATGGTCCTCGTCTCCTCTGCGCCTTGTGTTTCCCGTGTTATTGGCGACATAAACCTGATGGTGTGCCGTTCTTCGGGTGATTCCCTGGATGATGCTGTCGATACTGTCCTCTCCCGAAGAATACTGGGCGTTGCAGATGAACGGCGTGTCGCTCGATCCCAGCCCGTGCCTGGTGTTGCAGTTCAAGCAGTAGTACGAAGTTAATTCCGAAGATGTGGGATCGTCAGACCCTACCGACATGGAGGACGCCGAGCGGGGAGTCGAGGGCACGGGTGAGCACGTCGATCCTGTCAGACCAGCCGATAGGTCGTGTGACGATGACGCGCTTGAACTCGTCGATCCGGAAGTGGGGGATTCCAGCAATCGAAGGATTCCCTCTGCGTTGACGTTGTAGTGGACGCTGCCGAAGGTCATCTCCATGTTTCCTTGTAGATCTAAAAAGTTCGAGCGGGAGGAATCGCTGTGCGGAGTAAACTCGTAGGAGCCGAATCGAATCGGGCTTCCCAGGATTGGTGATGATGGTGTCGATGAAATCGCTGATGAAGTCGCTGGCGAAGCCGCTGGTGTCATGATTGGATCTGCCGATGACCGATCTTGTGCTGACAGGGTTCCCACAGATGGCGCCAATTGTCGAGGGTACTCCTCGCCAATGCCCTCCGATAGGGGCTTAGGGTTGATGGAATCCTACAAGCTGACACGAGACATCGGTTCACAGACAAGCGGGGAGAGCGATTTACCCAGGTTCGGGGCCCTCGATGAGGTAAAACCCTTACGTCCTGCCTGTCTGTTCTTGATTATGATGATAATAGGTTACAATGGGGTGCCGAATAGTTCGGCTGAGATCTCGTCGAGTTGGCTAATTGCTAGGGTGTCCTAGCTCTAATCTTTTGCTGGCTAAGATCGCTAAGATTGATTGTCCTTCGGCAGCCCCTCTCCTGGCCTTTATATAGGAGGCTAGGTCCCAAGAGGTCTCACCGAATACGACTAGGTTTACAGTAGTTTCAGATCCGATCTTTCCTTGTTCGATCGCTTCCTTGTCCTGCCCGTCAAGGAACCTTCTGGTGCGCCGTCCTAGTGGCCCATCTCGCCTTCAGGTGTCTTCATGGGCCTCCAATTAGTCAATACAGGATAGGGCAATGTGGGTTACCCGAAGGGTAGTGCCCACGTCAATAAGTACTTCAAGCACGATAACAAGGAAAGTAAACTCGTGTATAGAGATAACCGAGGCACGTGGAGACGAAGATATATTCCCGTGTTCCCCCACACAAGCTGAGGTACGTCACGTTGGAGAGATGTAGGCTACCATGAAGGTTTCCCGAACGCCACGAAGGCTCACCTTCTTCTCCAAGCCAATTCCACGAAGGACAAAGGTCTTTCCCTTATGGTTAGCCTTTCCTCCACTCCGGAGATGGCAAGCTTCACAACCACTTCACAACCTCCACGAAGGAGAAGCCCGGGCCTCTTCACAATCTTCCACGAAGAGGTCACCAGAGCACCAACCGCAAAGCCAACTAGGAGGTCACCCTCCAAGAGTAACAAGCTCATGGTCTTTCACTCGAACTAATCGTAATGGAGAGCTCAACACTATGCAAGGATGCAAAGCAAGAACACCAAGAAAAATGCTCAAATTCTTCTTTCACAAATACCACCAAAGCAACAAATTCTATGGGGGAACTAGAGTGGAAGAACAATGGTGGAGCTCAACCAATGACTCCAAAATCTAGATCCAAGAAGTTCTCGTCACTTAGAGGAGGATTTGTTTGGTGGGGATTGTAGATATAGATCTCTTCCAAAGCCCTAAAAAGATGCAAAAATCATAGGACGGAAAGGGGAGGAAGCAAGCTCAAGAGGTTCAACAATGGTGATAAAAAATATGCTCAAGAACCCTTAGAACAATGGGGAAGAAGGCCCATTTTATAGCCTATCAAAATATAACCGTTTGGGGCCGACAGGCCGGACTGGCTGCCGACCTACCCGGCAGCAGCACCCAGCCTACCGAGCCAAACATCGAAAATGCGACAAATTTACATCGGGACTCCGATTTCGATGATCTTAGGCTCATTGAAATCACAAAAACAAGGTCTACAACATTATGCATAGAAGATGCATACGAATTCCATTTTAGATGAACTTGAACTTGTTGTAAAGCTAGCAACAAGCTCAAGAGCCTCAAATAAATAAACACCGAGAAGCAACAACAATATAGAGATGCAAAGAATCAAATGATTGAGCTCCCTAAGACGATACGATCAAGTTACTCAACTGAAAGCCTATTTTGATAGTGCAGCTATCTATCCTATAAACCGGTCTCTCAACAACCACCTTGAGACCGGTAAAAGGAAAACCTAGCAAGATCATACCTTTGCTTTGGGCATCCCGCTTAATCTTGATGATCACGCTTCATGCTTCATTCAAGCCGGAATGCTCACTTAATCATTGATGCTTCGTGAAGACTCATGATTGCTCCCCATACACCACTATGGGAAAGCTCCGTTGATGCACATCTTCACAAGTCCATTATCACCAAATGGACGACAAGCTTCAAGCATGATCTTCTCGATATACACATCTTGAACTTCCCTTCACAACCTTGATGACATCCAAGCTTGATGCCATCCTCTCATGGGCTATATGAGATCATACTCTTGGTGCATGCCCATCGAAAGATACCTAACCCACATAGAAAACACAAATGCATATATATAGTGGGTTAGCTCATGAAGCATAATTGACAAGGCTTACCACCCACAAGCTAGATCACATAATCCAAAGTGGTACAATCTTTATGCTTCATGTGTAGAACAACTTAAATTCAATCTTTACTCTTAGTCTTGGTTAGCATTGTATCTCTTCATGCTCTAGCATAATATCTTGATCATTCATTGCTTAACACATAAGCTAGAACATGGCTGACTTGAGTTTCACACAAGAACTCCATCTTTATTTCTTCTTCTTGATCATATCATATTCTTCTCTTCAAATCAATGATCTTGATGGCAATACCAAAGGTATAACATTATATTCATGCATGTCATCCAAACTTGAATCCAACATATGGGCTTTAAGAAATACCTATGCAATATTCCTTCATATAAAGACAATGAAAACACTAGTCTATAGAGAATTGTCATTAATTACCGAAAACACACTTAGGGGTAATGTACCCGTACACTCTCCCAGGCCTCCTGAGGCATCTTCGTTGGCTTCTGAGTAAGAGACTTCTTGTAGGGCATCAAACATTTCACCGTCTTTGATGTCGCCTTCCGCTTCGACGACATAGTGACGATGACAAATGTCGTGTGTGGGTGATGAGGGCATGGGAGCGTGAACGGGAGAACATCGAGCATGAGAAATAAAATGGCAGGAGTGGAGAAAAAGGAATGTAAAATAGATTTTGGTTGTGTCACTAGTAGGGCTGGCCTACCTAGTTGCCGCTTATGTCCGCCCCCCCAGGCAGCCCCTTGTGGATTGGGGTCAGTATGGTGCGCTAGGCGATATTTTAGGTCACGCAGGACCCAAAGCCCGTTTGAGGGCCATGATTGAGCCCTCATTTCTATCGGGTGGCCCTAATATCCATTTGAGATGCTCTAGTCTAAGCTAAGGATTAAAATCCTCTGACGGGCAACCCTACCATGCCCTAACTTTGGATCACTAACATGTGGGGCCCATCGTGCCGTGCTCGGACTTTAGGTCACTGACATGTGGGGCCGGGCATACACATGGCCCCACATGTCAGTGACCCAAAATCCGTGCTAGCCCTGATCAGAGGATCCATGTCCCTAAGCTAAGCTGTGAAAAAAAAAATTACCTGTACACAAAAGAAACTCATTTGCAACGGTACAATTGTGCATAAAGACATCCCGTGTGCGGACGATAATAATTTTGCCCTCACTGCGGTGTCACAGTGTCTTTTTATGACTGAGGATTAAACGGCAAATGGACACCTGAGAGAAATGGACGGTGCGCAGCTACCATCCAGAACGTTCGACTGGCGGTCCCTACATGTCATACTAACGTGCCATTCACGCGGTAGACACCAGTAGTGCGTGGAGAAACATCACAAATCACATCGGATTCTCTTGTTTACTACGCGGCGATTGAGCGTCCCCTTCTATATAATGGGACCCAAGCCCACGCAGTTTCTCATCGCCCCGTCACAAATCTTCCTCCTGAGTTGATCACACAAACCAACCCTCCCCAAAACCCCCGAGAATGTTCGGTCACCATGGCCACCACCACGGCCAGACCCCACCGCCGGCCCAGGCCCCGGCCGCCGCCGGCGGCAGCGAGCCCACCTTCAAGCTCTTCTGCAAGGCCGACGAGGGCTACTGCCTCTCCGTCCGCGACGGCAACGTCGTGCTCGCCCCCACCAACCCCCGCGACGTGAACCAGCACTGGTTCAAGGACATGCGCTTCAGCCAGAAGATCAAGGACGAGGAGGGCAACCCCGCCTTCGCCATCGTCAACAAGGCCACCGGCCTCGCCGTCAAGCACTCCCTCGGACAGGGCCACCCGGTTCGTCGCCTTTTATTTCCCCTGTTTTATTTCCCTGTTTCGATTCAACGATTTGTAGTCTGTTCGTCTTCTAGATCTAGAAAATTTTACAGTAGTTAGATTAGAAATGGAGGAGGCAGAGTGATGATTTGTTCGGGCCTGCAGGTGAAGCTTGTCCCGTACAACCCTGAGTACCTGGACGAGTCGGTGATGTGGACGGAGAGCGGCGACGTGGGCAAGGGGTTCCGCTGCATCCGCATGGTGAACAACACCCGCCTCAACTTCGACGCGCTCAACGGCGACAAGGACCACGGCGGCGTGCACGACGGCACCACCGTCGTCCTCTGGGAGTGGGCCAAGGGCGACAACCAGAGCTGGAAGATCCTGCCCTGGGGCGAGGAGGCCTACGTCGCCGGCGGCGGCGGCAGCGCCAACGCGCCCCGCGGGGGCGGCTCCTCCGAGCCCACCGTCCGCATCTTCTGCAAGGCCGACGAGGGGTTCAGCGCCACCGTCCGCAACGGCGAGGTCGTGCTCGCGCCCACCAACCCGCGCGACGACCACCAGCACTGGTTCAAGGACATGAGGCACAGCAACAAGATCAAGGACGAGGAGGGGTACCCTGCCTTCGCCCTCGTCAACAAGGTCACTGGCCAGGCCATCAAGCACTCCCAGGGCGAGGGGCACCCGGTAAAGCATCCTTCACTTGTGTACATATAGATCTGTGCTGTGTTGGGTGAAGATCTGTGTTGAGGCCGAGACTGAATGATTACGATGATGATGAACCCAACAGGTGAAGCTGGTGCCGTACAACCCAAACTACCAGGACGAGTCTGTGCTGTGGACCGAGAGCCGCGACGTCGGCGCCGGCTTCCGCTGCATCCGCATGGTCAACAACATCTACCTCAACTTCGACGCCCTCAACGGCGACAAGGACCACGGCGGCGTGCGCGACGGCACCGCGCTCGCGCTCTGGAAGTGGTGCGAGGGCGACAACCAGCGCTGGAAGATCCTCCCCTGGTGTAAGTGTCCCCCATTTGCGCAACCTTGCTGTTGGAAAACTTTAACCAGCTTTACTTCAACAGCATGCATCGTCATGAAAAATCGAAGCCTGTAGAAACTGATGGCTCATCTGCCATCTTTTGAATTTCTTTTTCGCATTCTTTCTTCCATTATTAAATTACTAACAATGTGCTTTATCGTTGCTTGTGTTTGCAGAAACGTGTCATGCCGCTGGAGCTGCATTCATCGCCACCATGACTCACCGGAGTTGGTAGAGATCGGCGTGTGATCTGCTACCGTGTCGCTAGAATAAAAGGTCCTTTGTGGTGTGGCGGTGATGTGTTCGTGTCTGTTGTGTTTAAGTTTCGGTCTTGTCGTCGAGTCCTGCTTACGTGGGCGAAATGAGAAGAGAGTTCAGTGTCGTTGGTGAGCTATCTCATGTAAGCGTCTGGCACTTGTGCTTGTTTTCCAGACCTTGGATCGTTGGTGAGGAAATGTGTACGGTGGTGCCATCCTTTCATCTATGCGAATGTTAATTATCGTCCATGTTTACGCTTGCTCATCTGCACCTTCACATGTCCATTGCCATCGTGCTTTTCAGTTCGTTTTAGACCGCACGGATTATCTGACTTCGGCACAACCTTACGTTTCCTGGCTTTGGGTCGCTGACAGGCGGATCCCACATCTTGCGGGATCCACTTGTCAGCGCCACAAACAACTCTTCTCTTTGCTCGAGCATCAAATAGGTATATCCTCTCCATCGTACTGCATTCATGGAGGTAGTACTCAAGACAGCTCTGTAGCAGTTAATTTCCTGCTGACATTTAATTTCGTCCTGGAGCTTTTCGACTTTGGTGATTTTATTAGGTCCTGTAGGCTTTTGGACTTTGGTGAAAACCGTCGCTGCATTCATGGCTAGGGCAGTACGCGCATGCGTGACAAGTGTTCTGCTGCTTGTTTTGTGTTTGGGCGGGGTGAGAGAGCATCTCCACCACCAACCCTTCAAAGGAGGCTTTATTTTGGCGCATCTCTTTCTAGTTGTGCCCTTCAAACCAATTTACTAAACATAACACACAAATAAATATATTTCTTAAAACTATTTCAAATTAAAATACAACAAACAACAACAAACCAAGCAAATATAATAAGTTGGGCTAAACTAGACGCATTTGCTGATAATCCTTTGACCCAAGATGGTCACCACTCATAGAGACAAATATATGTCCTGGCCTTCTTGCGATCATCTTCGATGATTATGCCGTGCATGATCACACAAACCTGCATCACCGCCCATATTTGATCGTGAGACCAGCTTAAAGCAAGGTACCAAACAAAATGCCCGCTTGGCATTCTTTCGAAAAGCCTCCTGCCGCGAAGCAAAGTGGCAATTCTTCTAACCTGACGGAACCGAGATTGTTTTGATAAATGTCGCCCATTTTTTATATATACCATCGACTAGATAATATCATTTGGTATATTGATGCCCATTGATCTCATAGTTGCATGATGGAGCATGACCTTCCACTAGTTTGCTAAATATCGGAGACTGTTGCAACAATTGATGTTATTGTGTGATCCCGCCATGCCAAAAAAAGAATGCCAAATTCATAGGTTATAATTTGTCAGAGTTTCAAGCACCACACTACAATATCATTGCCGCCCTTTGTATATACCTTGACAAGCAAACAGACAGTTCATCCATGACCAGTGCATACAATCGATACTTCCAAGCATCCCAGGGAATCCTCTCTCTGCATTTTAGGCCAGGATCCTTGCAGTTTCTTCTTCAGTTGGCCGTCTTAAATAGTACTTGCCAAACTTTTCCACCATAGGTCGGCAAAATTTATACATCCACTCAATGGCAGTAGACTCACTCATGCGAAGGTAGTCGTCTTGTGTATCGGCAGGTGCTCCGTATGAAAGCATCCTCATGGTGACGGTGCACTTCTGAATCAACGAGAACCCGACCTTGCCAATAGCGTCGTGCTTCAGCTTGAAGTAGGGGTCGAACTCTCGAACGCCATTGAGGGTATTCATGAACAAACCTTTGTTCATCCTATATCGGCGCCGAAAATTGTCAGCCCGTGTTGCATCTTCTGTGAAGTAGTCGTTGTGCAGCATGATATGCTCCTCCATCCTCTACCGGGGCTTCGACTTCTTTCTTTCCGGCTTTGAGCCTCCGCGGCGCGGCCTCTTCCTTTTCTACGCGTCGGCGTCTAGAATGTTTTGGAGGGACACGATGATCGACAAATTATCCCGAAGGTCGTCGTCGAAGGCTTCATCTTCCTCCATCATTTTTGGGATCATCTCGTCCTCGCTATCCATGTCTGAACCAAAACAAATGATTAAAATTTATCTGCGGCATAGGAAGTGATACGTCTCCAACGTATCGATAATTTCTTATGTTCCATGCTACTTTATTGATGATACCTACATGTTTTATGCACATTATATGTCATATTTGTGCATTTTCTGGAACTAACCTATTAACAAGATGCCGAAGTGCCAGTTCCTGTTTTCTGCTGTTTTTGGTTTCAGAAATCCTAGTAACGAAATATTCTCGGAATTGGACGAAATCAACGCCCAGGTTCCTATTTTGCCCGGAAGCATCCGGAACACCCGAGAGCCGCCGGAGGGGACCCCGTGGGCCCCGGATGATAGGGTGGCGCGGCCGGGGCTGGGCCGCGCCACCCTATGGTGTGGTCGCCCCTTTGACCCTCCTGCGCCGCCTCTTCGCCTATATAAAGCCCCCGCATCGAAAACCCTTACGAGAGGAAGCCACGATACGAGAAAAGTTCCGGAGCCGCCGCCATCGCGAAGCCAAGATGCGGGGGACGGAGTCTCTGTTCCGGCACCCTGCCGGAGCAGGGAAGTGCCCCGGAAGGCTTCTCCATCGACACCGCTGCCATCTTCACCGCCATCTTCATCACCGCTCGCTGCTCCCATGAGGAGGGAGTAGTTCTCCATCGAGGCTCGGGGCTGTACCGGTAGCTATGTGGTTAATCTCTCTCCCATGTACTTCAATACAATGATCTCATGAGCTGCTTTACATGATTGAGATCCATATGATGAGCTTTGTATCGCTACTAGTTATGTGCTACTCATGTGATGTTATTAAAGTAGTCTATTCCTCCTGCATGGTGTAAAGGTGCTAGTGTGTGCACCTTGTGTGGTTCTTGTCGTAGGCTATGATCATGATCTCTTGTAGATCGTGGAGTTAATTGTCATTATGATAGTATTGATGTGATCTATTCCTCCTTCATAGTGTAATGTGGACAGTGCGTGCACTATGTTAGTTCTTGGTTTATTTTGCAATGATCTATTATGCTCTAAGGTTACTTAAACATGAATATCGAGTGTTGTGGAGCTTGTTAACTCCGGCATTGAGGGTTCGTGTAATCCTACGCAACGAATGATGTTCATTATCAAACAAGAGTGTATGTAGCACATATGAGAAAGAGTTATTTATTATGCGATCAATGTTGAGAGTGTCCACTAGTGAAAGTATGATCCCTAGGCCTTGTTCCTAAATACTGCTATCGCTGCTTGTTACTGTTTTACTGTGTTACTACTGCTGCATTACTACTGCATGTTTACTTCCTACAATATTACTATCGTCAACTACGCGCCAAGCACTTTTCTGGCACCGTACTACTGCTCATATTCATTCATACCACTTGTATTTCACTATCTCTTCGCCGAACTAGTGCACCTATTAGGTGTGTTGGGGACACAAGAGACTTCTTGCTTTGTGGTTGCAGGGTTGCTTGAGAGGGATATCTTTGACCTCTTCCTCCCCGAGTTCGATAAACCTTGGGTGATCCACTTAAGGGAAAACTTGATGCTGTTCTACAAACCTCTGCTCTTGGAGGCCCAACACTGTCTACAAGAATAGAAGCATCCGTAGACATCAAGCACTTTTCTGGCGCCGTTGCCGGGGAGGAAAGGTAAAAGGCACTCATATTTCGGTTCCAGGTAACAGTACTTTTCCGGCGCCATTGTGTGTGTGCTCGAAGCTATTTCCTTTAGACTCTGCAATTGCGACATTTGGTTTCTTGTTTACACTAGTTGAATTAGGACATGATGTGTTTGAAGAAAGAATTAAAAAACCCATGGAACTTTATATGCATGATAATGGGAATGTTATTAGTATGAATGCTTTGAACACCATTGTTGCTAATGCTATGGAAAATTCTAAGCTTGGGGAAGCTGGCTTTGATGAGCATGATATTTTTAGTCCCCCAAGCATTGAGGAGAAAATTTATTTTGATGATACTTTGCCTCCCATTTATGATGATTATAATGATAGTAGTCTTTTGTTACCACCTGTTATGGAGGATAAATTTGATTATGATTACAATATACCTCCTATATTTGATAGCTACTTTGTTGAATTTGCTCCCACTACAATTAATAAGAATGACTATGCTTATGTTGGGAGTAGTAATTATTTTATGCATGAGACTCATGATAAGAATGCTTTTAGTGATAGTTATATTGTTGAGTTTGCTCATGTTGCTACTGAAAGTTATTACGAGAGAGGAAAATATGGTTGTAAAAATTTTCATGTTACTAAAATGCCTCTCTATGTGCTGAAATTTTTGAAGCTACACTTGTTTTATCTTCCTATGCTTGTTACTTTGCTCTTCATGAACTTGTTTATTTACAAGATTCCTATGCATAGGAAGCATGTTAGGCTCAAATGTGTTTTGAATTGCCTCTTGAAGCTCTCTTTTGCTTCAAATATTATTTCTTGCGGGTGCATCACCAAAATTGCTGAGCCCATCTTAATGGCTATAAAGAAAGAACTTCTTGGGAGATAACCCATGTGTTATTTTGCTACAGTACTTTGTTTTATATTTGTGTCTTGGAAGTTGTTTACTACTGTAGCAACCTCTCCTTATCATGTTTTTGTGCCAAGTAAAGTTTCTATGTCAAAGTTGATGTTATATTTGGGATCGCTGCGCAGAAACAGCATTGCTGTCTGTCACGAATCTGGGCACAGTTCTCTGTAGGAAATTCGAAAAAATCTGCCAATTTACGAGCGTGATCCTCAGATATGTACGCAACTTTCATTAGTTTTGAGTTTTTCCATTTGAGCAAGTCTGGTGCCATCTTAAAATTCGTCTTTACGGACTGTTCTGTTTTTGACAGATTCTGCCTTTTATTTCGCATTGCCGCTTTTGTTAAGTTGAATGAGTTTCTTTGTTCCATTAACTTTCAGTAGCTTTATGCAATGTCCAGAAGTGAAAAGAATGTTTGTGTCACCTCTGAACATGTGAATTTTTGATTATGCACTAACCCTCTAATGAGTTTGCTTGAAGTTTGGTGTGAAAGAAGTTTTCAAGGGTCAAGAGAGGAGGATGATATACTACGATCAAGAAGAATGAAAAGTCTAAGCTTGGGGATGACCCGGTGGTTCATCCCTGCATATTTCAAGAAGACTCAAGCATCTAAGCTTGGGGATGCCCAAGGCATCCCCTTCTTCATCGACAAAGTATCAGGTTCCTTCTCTTGAAACTATATTTTTATTCGGTCACATCTTATGTACTTTACTTGGAGCGTCCGTGTTGCTTTTATTTTTGTTTTTGTTTTGTTATCTTAGTTCTCTGAATAAGTTCATCCTTGTGTGGGAGAGAGACACGCTCCGCTGGTTCGTATGAACACATGTGTTCTTAGCTCATAATATTCATGGCGAAGTTTCCTCTTCGTTAAATTGTTATATGGTTGGAATTGAAAAATGCTACATGTAGTAATTGGTAAAATGTCTTGGATAATGTGATACTTGGCAATTGTTGTGCTCATATAGATCTTGTTTAAGCTCTTGCATCATGTACCTAGTACCCATTAATGAATAATTACATAGAGCTTGTTAAAATTTGGTTTGCATGATTGGTCTCTCTAAGTCTAGATATTTTCTCGGTTGGGATGTTTGAACAACAAGGAGACAATGTAAAGTCTTATAATGCTTACAATATGTTTATATGTGAGTCTTGCTGCACCATTTTATACTTGAGTTTGCTTCAAATAACCTTGCTAGCCTAAACCTTGTATCGAGAGGGAATACTTCTCATGCATCCAAATACTTGAGCCAATATTCATGCCATTTGTGTCCACCATACCTACCTACTACATGGTATTTCTCCGCCATTCCAAAGTAAATTGCTTGAGTGCTACCTTTAAACAAATTCAAAAGTTATTACCTCTTATTTGTGTCAATGTTTTATAGCTCATGAGGAAGTATGTGGTGTTTATCTTTCAATTTTGTTGGGCAACTTTCACCAATGGACTAGTGGCTTCATCCGCTTATCCAATAATTTTGCAAAAAGAGCTTGCAATGGGATTCCCAGTCCCAAATTAATTAACAAAAATAGACACTCCTCCATGGTATGTGATTGTTGGCAGGCACCCGAGGATTCGGTTAGCCATGGCTTGAGAAAGCAAAGGTGGGGAGGAGTGTCATCATAATAAAACTAAAATTAAAAGGCACTCCTTCATGGTATGAGATTGTTGGCAGGCACCCGAGGATTCGGTTAGCCATGGTTTGTGAAAGAAAGGTTGGAAGGAGTGCCACCCAAAAATAAAATAAAATGGGAGCCGCTCTTTGAAGGTTTGTCTGGCAAGGGGGTTAGAGTACCCGCTACCATTCGTGGACAACAACAAACACCTCTCAAAACTTTACTTTTATGCTCTCTATATGTTTTCAAAATCAAAGCTCTAGCACAAATATAGCAATCGATGCTTTCCTCTTTGAAGGACCATTCTTTTACTTTATTGTTGAGTCAGTTTACCTATTCTTTCTATCTTAGAAGCAAACACTTGTGTAAACTATGTGCATTGATTCTTACATGTTTACCTATTGCACTTGTTATATTACTTTGTGTTGACGATTATCCATGAGATATACTTGTTAAAGTTGAAAGCAACCGCTGAAACTTATATCTTCCTTTGTGTTGTTTCAAAGCTTTCTACTAAGAATTTATTGCTTATGAGTTAACTTTTATGCAAGACTTATTGATGCTTGTCTTGAAAGTATTATTCATGAAAAGTCTTTGTTATATGATTCATTTGTTTACTCATTATCTTCATCATTGCTTCGAATCTCTGCATTCATCTCATGTGCTTTACAATAGTATGATCAAGGTTATGATGGCATGTCACTTAAGAAATTATCTTTGTTATCGTTTTACCTGCTCGGGACGAGCAGAACTAAGCTTGGGGATGTGATACGTCTCCAACGTATCGATAATTTCTTATGTTCCATGCTACTTTATTGATGATACCTACATGTTTTATGCACATTATATGTCTTTTATGCATTTTACGGAACTAACCTATTAACAAGATGCCGAAGTGCCAGTTCTGTTTTCTGCTGTTTTTGGTTTCGGAAATCCTAGTAACGAAATATTCTCGGAATTGGACGAAATCAACGCCCGGGTTCCTATTTTGCCCGGAAGCATCCAGAACACCCGAGAGCCGCCGGAGGGGGCCTCGTGGGCCCGGATGATAGGGTGGCGCGGCCAGGGCTGGGCCCGCGCCACCCTATGGTGTGGTCGCCCCTTTGACCCTCTGCGCCGCCTCTTCGCCTATATAAAGCCCCCGCATCGAAAACCCTTACGAGAGGAAGCCACGATACGAGAAAAGTTCCGGAGCCGCCGCCATCGCGAAGCCAAGATCCGGGGGACAGGAGTCTCTGTTCCGGCACCTCGCCGGAGCGGGGAAGTGCCCCGGAAGGCTTCTCCATCGACACCGCTGCCATCTTCACCGCCATCTTCATCACCGCTGCTGCTCCCATGAGGAGGGAGTAGTTCTCCATCGAGGCTCGGGGCTGTACCGGTAGCTATGTGGTTAATCTCTCTCCCATGTACTTCAATACAATGATCTCATGAGCTGCTTTACATGATTGAGATCCATATGATGAGCTTTGTATCGCTACTAGTTATGTGCTACTCATGTGATGTTATTAAAGTAGTCTATTCCTCCCGCATCTTGTAAAGGTGCTAGTGTGTGCACCTTGTGTGGTTCTTGTCGTAGGCTATGATCATGATCTCTTGTAGATCGTGGAGTTAATTGTCATTATGATAGTATTGATGTGATCTATTCCTCCTTCATAGTGTAATGTGGACAGTGCGTGCACTATGTTAGTTCTTGGTTTATTTTGCAATGATCTATTATGCTCTAAGGTTACTTAAACATGAATATCGAGTGTTGTGGAGCTTGTTAATGATACGTCTCCAACGTATTGATAATTTCTTATGTTCCATGCTACTTTATTGATGATACCTACATGTTTTATGCACATTATATGTCATATTTATGCATTTTCTGGAACTAACCTATTAACAAGATGCCGAAGAGCCGATTGTCTGTTTTCTGCTGTTTTTGGTTTCGAAATCCTAGTAAAGAAATATTCTCGGAATTGGACGAAACTTTCGCCCGGGGTCCTATTTTTGCACGAAGCTTCCAGAAGACCGAAGACCTAACGAAGTGGGGCCACGAGGAGGCCAGGGGGGTGGCCGGCGCGGCCCAGGCCCTGGCCGCGCCGACCTATCCCCTGGGCCCCTCGTGTGGCCCCCCGCGTTGACCCTCCGCCTACTTAAAGCTTCCGTCGCGAAACCCCCAGTACCGAGAGCCACGATACGGAAAACCTTACAGAGACGCCGCCGCCGCGAATCCCATCTCGGGGGATTCAGGAGATCGCCTCCGGCACCCTGCCGGAGAGGGGATTCATCTCCCGGAGGACTCTACACCGCCATGGTCGCCTCCGGAGTGATGAGTGAGTAGTTCACCCCTGGACCATGGGTCCATAGCGGTAGCTAGATGGTCGTCTTCTCCTTGTTGTGCTTCATTGTTGGATCTTGTGAGCTGCCTAACATGATCAAGATCATCTATCTGTAATACTATATGTTGTGTTTGTCGGGATCCGATGGATAGAGAGTACTATGATTATGGTTATTATCAATCTATTGTTCATGTGTTGTTTATGATCTTGCATGCTCTCCGTTATTAGTAGAGGCTCTGGCCAAGTTTTTACTCTTAACTCCAAGAGGGAGTATTTATGCTCGATAGTGGGTTCATGCCTCCATTGAATCCGGGACGAGTGACGGAAAGTTCTAAGGTTGTGGATGTGCTTGTTGCCACTAGGGATAAAACATTGATGCTATGTCTAAGGATGTAGTTGTTGATTACATTACGCACCATACTTAATGCAATTGTCTCGTTGCTTTGCAACTTAATACCTGGAGGGGTTCGGATGATAATCTGAAGGTGGACTTTTTAGGCATAGATGCAGTTGGATGGCGGTCTATGTACTTTGTCGTAATGCCCAATTAAATCTCACTATATTTATCATGTCATGTATATGCATTGTTATGCCTTTCTCTATTTGTCAATTGCCCGACTGTAATTTGTTCACCCAACATGCTTTTATCTTATGGGAGAGACACCTCTAGTGAACTGTGGACCCCGGTCCTATTCTTTACATAGCATACAATCTACTGCAATTGTGTTTACTGTTTTCTTTGCAAACATCTTCCACTCGATACGTTTAATCCTTTGTTACAGCAAGCCGGTGAGATTGACAACCTCACCGTTTCGTTGGGACAAAGTACTTGGGTTGCGTTGTGCGAGGTTCCGCGTTGGCGCCGGAATCCCTGGTGTTGCGCCGCATCACATTTCGCGACCATCAACCTTCAACGTGCTTCTTGGCTCCTACTGGTTCGATTAAACCTTGGTTTCATACCGAGGGAAACTTGCTTCTATACGCATCATACCTTCCACTTGGGGTTCCCAACGGACGTGTGCATCTACGCGTATCAAGCTAAATTTCTGGCGCCGTTGCCGGGGAGATCAAGACACGCTGCAAGGGGAGTCTCCACTTCTCAATCTCTTTACTTTGTTATTGTCTTGCTTTATTTTATTTACTACTTTGTTTGCTGCACTAAATCAAAACACAAAAAAATTAGTTGCTAGTTTTACTTTATTTACTGTCTTGCTCTCTATATCGAAAACACAAAAAAAAAAAAAATTAGTTACTTGTTTTTACTTTATTCGCTTTGTTTACTTTTTGCTTATTGCATCATGTTTCCTTTTAATTTCACCACAAAAGACATACCGGTAGGACGTGGGTCCATAGTTGGGAGAAATAATATAGAAGAATTTTTCAATCACGTTAGTATTACTGAAGATTTTGAAGATAGACACTTGGTAGAACTTGCTCCTACCTATGAAATTGCTGCTGCTGCTTTAGTTAGCATGTTGGAAACTAAATTTGTTAATCTCAATCCTATAATCCAACACATGTTTCTTACACTTGGTGATATGGAAGAAGGGGAAAAGAAAGATTTTGTTTTAGAAACCCTTCTTAGAGAATTTGGTGGTCTAGCAAGAGAGGCTAGAAAGGTTTTTGCTAAATTTAATATGCTAGGTTCTCATACCAATTTTATTGGTCTCCTTGAAAAAATGGACATGGATAGAATAATGTACACTAATAACATTAATGATGGAGGGGAAATCAAAGCACCAATACCATGTAAACTCCTAGCTATGAATGATGCACTAGAAAATAACTATGCTTGGCTTGTTCCGGAAAATTTGTTCGATGAGAGTAGCAAGCCTAAGACTAATGAAAAGGGAGACGCTAAAACTTATATATCAAATATACTATGCTTGGTTGAGAAAACTCCCAACACCCCTGGTAATGATGTTGATGCTTCTACTCTCGATAATACTTGATTTGCACTTTCTGCGCCTAGCTGAAAGGCGTTAAAGAAAAGCGCTTATGGGAGACAACCCATGTTTTTACCTACAGCAATTTTTTGTTTTGTTGAGTCTTGGAAGTTGTTTACTACTGTAGCAACCTCTCCTTATCATGTTTTTGTGCCAAGTAAAGTTTCTATGTCAAAGTTGATGTTATATTTGGGATCGCTGCGCAGAAACAGTATTGCTGTCTGTCACGAATCTGGGCACAATTCTCTGTAGAAAATTCGAAAAAATCTGCCAATTTACGAGCGTGATCCTCAGATATGTACGCAACTTTCATTAGTTTTGAGTTTTTCCATTTGAGCAAGTCTGGTGCCATTTCTAAATTCGTCTTTACGGACTGTTCTGTTTTTGACAGATTCTGCCTTTTATTTCGCATTGCCTCTTTTGCTATGTTGGATTTATTTCTTTGATCCACTAATGTCCAGTAGCATTATGCAATATCCAGAAGTGAAAATAATGATTGTGTCACCTCTGAATGAGTGAATTATTAATCGTGCACTAACCCTCTAATGAGTTTGCTTGAAGTTTGGTGTGAAGGAAGTTTTCAAGGGTCAAGAGAGGAGAATGATATACTATGATCAAGAGGAGTGAAAGCTCTAAGCTTGGGGATGCCCCCGTGGTTCACCCCTGCATATTTTAAGAAGACTCAAGCGTCTAAGCTTGGGGATGCCCAAGGCATCCCCTTCTTCATCGACAACATCATCAGGTTCCTCCCCTGAAACTATATTTTTATTCAATCACATCTTGTATTCTTTGCTTGGAGCGTCGGTTTGTTTTCGTTTTTGTTTTTGTTTGAATAAGATGGATCCTAGCATTCACTTTGTGGGAGAGAGACACGCTCCGCTGTTGCATATGGACACATGTGTCCTTAGGCTTTACTCATAATGTTCAAGGCGAAGTTTCTTCTTCGTTAAATTGTTATATGGTTGGAATTGGAAAATGCTACATGTAGTAATTCTAAAATGTCTTGGATAATGTGATACTTGGCAATTGTTGTGCTTATGTTTAAGCTCTTGCATCATATACTTTGCACCCATTAATGAAGAAATACATAGAGCTTGCTAAAATTTGATTTGCATATTTGGTTTCTCTAAGGTCTAGATAATATCTAGTATTGAGTTTTGAACAACAAGGAAGACAGTGTAGAGTCTTATAATGTTTACAATATGTCTTTTATGTGAGTTTTGCTGTACATGTTCATCCTTGAGTTTGCTTCAAATAACCTTGCTAGCCTAAACCTTGTATCGAGAGGGAATACTTCTCATGCATCCAAAATCCTTGAGCCAACTACTATGCCATTTGTGTCCACCATACCTACCTACTACATGGTATTTCTCCGCCATTCCAAAGTAAATTGCTTGAGTGCTACCTTTAAAATTCCATCATTCACCTTTGCAATATATAGCTCATGGGACAAAATAGCCTTAAAAACTATCGTAGTATTGAATATGTACTTATGCACCTTATATTTTATTAAGTTGCTTGTTGTGCGATAACCATGCTTCTAGGGAACGCCATCAACTATTGTTGAATATCATGTGAGTTGCTATGCATGTCCGTCTTGTCTGAAGGTCTATCATTTTAGTGGTTGGAGCATGCAAAATTGTTAGAGAAGAACATTGGGCCGCTAACTAAAGCCATGAATCATGGTTGAAGTTTCAGTTTTGGACATATATCATCAATCTCATATGAGAACAATAACCATTGCTACATGCTTATGCATTTAAGAGGAGTCCATTATCTGTTGTCCATGTTGTCCCGGTATGGATGTCTAAGTTGAGAATAATCAAAAGCGAGAAATCCGAAATGCGAGCATTCTCCTTAGACCTTTGTACAGGCGGCATGGAGGTACCCCTTTGTGACACTTGGTTGAAACATGGCATGCGAAGACCCGGTAGTCCAAGTTAAGTAGGACGAGGTGCGGGCACTATTAGTATACTATGCGTGAGGCTTGCAACTTGTAAGATATAATTTTCATAACTCATATGCTTTATTACTACCGTTGACAAAATTGTTTCATGTTTTCAAAATAAAAGCTCTAGCACAAATACAGCAATCGATGCTTTCCTCATTGAAGGACCTTTCTTTTACTTTTATTGTTGAGTCAGTTTACCTATCTCCCTCCACCTTAAGAAGCAAACACTTGTGTGAACTGTGCATTGATTCCTACATACTTGCATATTGCACTTGTTATATTACTTTATGTTGACAATATCCATGAGATATACATGTTATAAGTTGAAAGCAACCGCTGAAACTTAATCTTCCTATGTGTTGCTTCAACACCTTTACTTTGATTTATTGCTTTATGAGTTAACTCTTATGCAAGACTTATTGATGCTTGTCTTGAAGTACTATTCATGAAAAGTCTTTGCTTTATGATTCAGTTGTTTACTCATGTCATTACCTTTGCTTTGATCGCTGCATTCATTACATATGTTTACAAATAGTATGATCAAGATTTTGATGGCATGTCACTTCAGAAATTATCTTTGTTATCGTTTTACCTGCTCGGGACGAGCAGAACTAAGCTTGGGGATGCTGATACGTCTCCAACGTATTGATAATTTCTTATGTTCCATGCTACTTTATTGATGATACCTACATGTTTTATGCACATTATATGTCATATTTATGCATTTTCTCGGAACTAACCTATTAACAAGATGCCGAAGAGCCGCTTGCTGTTTTCTCGCTGTTTTTGGTTTCAGAAATCCTAGTAAAGAAATATTCTCGGAATTGGACGAAACTTTCGCCCAGGGTCCTATTTTTGCACGAAGCTTCCAGAAGACCGAAGACCTAACGAAGTGGGGCCACGAGGAGGCCAGGGGGGTGGCCGGCGCGGCCCAGGCCCTGGCCGCGCCGACCTATCCCCTGGGCCCCTCGTGTGGCCCCCCGCGTTGACCCTCCGCCTACTTAAAGCTTCCGTCGCGAAACCCCCGCACCGAGAGCCACGATACGGAAAACCTTACGGAGACGCCGCCGCCGCGAATCCCATCTCGGGGGATTCCGGAGATCGCCTCCGGCACCCTGCCGGGAGAGGGATTCATCTCCCGGAGGACTCTACACCGCCATGGTCGCCTCCGGAGTGATGAGTGAGTAGTTCACCCCTGGACCATGGGTCCATAGCAGTAGCTAGATGGTCGTCTTCTCCTTGTTGTGCTTCATTGTTGGATCTTGTGAGCTGCCTAACATGATCAAGATCATCTATCCGTAATACTATATGTTGTGTTTGTCGGGATCCGATGGATAGAGAGTACTATGATTATGGTGATTATCAATCTATTGTTCATGTGTTGTTTATGATCTTGCATGCTCTCCGTTATTAGTAGAGGCTCTGGCCAAGTTTTTACTCTTAACTCCAAGAGGGAGTATTTATGCTCGATAGTGGGTTCATGCCTCCATTGAATCTGGGACGATGACGAGAAAGTTCTAAGGTTGTGGATGTGCTGTTGCCACTAGGGATAAAACATTGATGCTATGTCTAAGGATGTAGTTGTTGATTACATTACGCACCATACTTAATGCAATTGTCCGTTGCTTTGCAACTTAATACCTGGAGGGGTTCGGATGATAACCTCGAAGGTGGACTTTTTAGGCATAGATGCAGCTTGGATGGCGGTCTATGTACTTTGTCGTAATGCCCAATTAAATCTCACTATATTTATCATGTCATGTATATGCATTGTTATGCCTTTCTCTATTTGTCAATTGCCCGACTGTAATTTGTTCACCCAACATGCTTTTATCTTATGGGAGAGACACCTCTAGTGAACTGTGGACCCCGGTCCTATTCTTTACATAGCATACAATCTACGGCAATTGTGTTTACTGTTTTCTTTGCAAACATCTTCCACTCGATACGTTTAATCCTTTGTTACAGCAAGCCGGTGAGATTGACAACCTCACTGTTTCGTTGGGACAAAGTACTTGGGTTGCGTTGTGCAGGTTCCGCGTTGGCGCCGGAATCCCGGTGTTGCGCCGCATCACATTTCGCGACCATCAACCTTCAACGTGCTTCTTGGCTCCTACTGGTTCGATTAAACCTTGGTTTCATACTGAGGGAAACTTGCTTCTATACGCATCATACCTTCCACTTGGGGTTCCCAACGGACGTGTGCATCTACGCGTATCAGTTAACTCCGGCATTGAGGGTTCGTGTAATCCTACGCAACGAATGATGTTCATTATCAAACAAGAGTGTATGTAGCACATATGAGAAAGAGTTATTTATTATGCGATCAATGTTGAGAGTGTCCACTAGTGAAAGTATGATCCCTAGGCCTTGTTCCTAAATACTGCTATCGCTGCTTGTTACTGTTTTACTGTGTTACTACTGCTGCATTACTACTGCATGTTTACTTCCTACAATATTACTATCGTCAACTACGCGCCAAGCACTTTTCTGGCACCGTACTACTGCTCATATTCATTCATACCACTTGTATTTCACTATCTCTTCGCCGAACTAGTGCACCTATTAGGTGTGTTGGGGACACAAGAGACTTCTTGCTTTGTGGTTGCAGGGTTGCTTGAGAGGGATATCTTTGACCTCTTCCTCCCTGAGTTCGATAAACCTTGGGTGATCCACTTAAGGGAAAACTTGCTGCTGTTCTACAAACCTCTGCTCTTGGAGGCCCAACACTGTCTACAAGAATAGAAGCATCCGTAGACATCAGGAAGCAATGAACATCGACGTGTCGCACCTACCAGACAAACCGCCGAACACCTTCTGTGCGAGGAGGAGGGGTGGATCTGCCGGCGCATTCTGGGACGCGTTGGCGAAGCGGCGGCGGCGAAAAGGACGGCGAGGGAGTGAGTTGTCACGGCGGTGTCCGACGCAGGAGAAATTGTCCTTTGAGACGGCCGATAAATCGAGCGGTGGGGGAGGGGTGCGAGGCGTGGGAGGGGAGGCGCAACGAGAAATAAAGGCGGGAACCAACCGTCTTTGATGTGGTCGCCGCCAGGTGGGTAACCGCCTCGCTTTTCGCTCTATCTAGCGCGCCTGAAGCGTCCCCTGTGGAGCGGAGATGGCCTCGGGGCGCTGGACACCGTATTGGGTCACGTCGGCGAAAAGGCCCTTTGGGGCGCGCGAGTGGGGCTGGTTAAATGTCCAGCACGCCCCAAGAAGCTTTGGTGGCCGCTTTGAGGGACGCAACTAGAGACTCGCCCTCCCCAAATGATCTCCGGTGTTGTCTTTCCATATCCATATAAGGTGTCTCCGATGTTGTTATTTTTGGTCCATATGGGGTGGGTTCCGAGTTTTCGGTATTTTGGTCCATATGGGGGCGCCATCGCAAAATAAAGGGGGACAGTCAATTCCAGTCCAATACAAATAACTCTAAAATTTAAGTAACTCCTGCCTAGCTACTTGTGAAAGTGCATGGAGCCCCCATGTGTGGTTTTGGTAATTGATGACAATCTCTTTGAGAGGGTTTATATAAGGAATTTAAGTAACAAATAAGTTGAATCTATAGAGCAAACTCCCCCATAATATATGCATGTGTGAATGATCTTGACTTTCATTGCATATATTGGCATTCAAAGCCTAGTGGAGTTTCCTCTAAATATTCAACTATGCAAAGCAACAAGATGCAATGCAATAAAGGCACATGCTTAAGCACAAAGCAAAGACATAACCAAATTCTCTTAAACCCTCCAAACTTCTCCCCCATTGGCACCAATTGCCGAAATGGGTGAAAAATTTAGAAGGCCAATATAGTGAGAGTTCCTCCATAGCGTGTGCATTTCTCATAATTTGAGTGGAATCAAATGCACATATCCAATTACGAATATTCGGAAGGAGTCACACCATAGATAGGATCAAAGATTGCAAAAAGATAACAAAGTCAAGAAGCTTCAACAAATGAAGCAAGCAACCAAATGAACCACAAAGAAGATACCAAAAGAAAAAAAGATATTATGATAAGATCAAGAAGATTGCTCTAAATAATATGAGGAAGCTCCCCAAGGTTTGTGCACAAAACAAGACAATTTGCATTGGAGTATAAAGTGCACAAACATGGAATCATCACTCCCATAATATCATTCAAAAACAAAATATACCAAGTGAATCAAACTCTAATGATCACCAAAAGATAGTGCTCTAAATTAAATGAGGAAGCTCCCCAAGGTACATGCATAAATTAAAATGTTGTATTTGAATACAATATGCATAACATGGAATCCTCACTCCCTCATTACCATTTAAAACACAAACATTTGGAATAGATCATAGATAGAGAAATAAGCTTAACACTTGCAACAAACAAATAGTTGAGCAACAAGTAAGAGGCACCATTATAAAAAGGCTCAACCAAGAGGATATGTGAAAGGCATGATAAAGCATATTATAAGACTATTACAAGGATGAGCAAAAAGCATCATCATAGTCTTCAATGAATTACATTGCTTAGCATGACCAATCAACACGCAATAAATAAATAAGATATCAAAAGGAGATGTATCATCTCTTATGTGTATAAGTTTCTCTAAGTGGGCAATATCACAAAGATATTTATCCACAAAGAAACATGCACACATAAAATAGATACGCAAGAAAAATAGTATGATATCCCAAAATGAAGTCATGCAATATACCAATAAGAATATTTGCTTAATAGCATGGCCAAAGGCTCAATTTTGTATTATTGTACATTCGTGAACTTCAACCACAAACATCTAAAATACATCACAAATATCAACAAGGGATAGAAGATAGTTGAGATGCATTTAGAAAGGCAACAAGTATCACAAGCGAGGATACCAAAAGAAATAACTAAATTTGCACTTTCATTTATATTACACAAGTGAGAGCCTTGAGGAATTGATAGGCAATAAAATTGCTAGATGGGCATAGATGGGATGGGTGAATCATGAGCATGATTTTATATACTTCCCAACATATGTACTCATCTCAAATTACTCACATTCGCAATAAAGAGGTTTCGTTAAGACTTTAGCAAGAAGCACAATATTTGCAAATAAAGAGATTCATGCCAAGATGCAACCATAAGGTTGGATACAACAAAAGTATGCATGAGAAGATACTTGTTACCAAGATAGCATTGGTGTGGATGTAGTAGATATGTGTTCGTTGATCATCCTATCTTGCCTCACGTTACCATTGAGTCACCACTTCTTTCCAAGAGTGAGACAAGCATTCAATGCATATCCATTGTACCTAACACAAAGGTAAGTACAAAATGGTCCCCAAACTAATTGGGTCCGAAGTAGTTAGACACACTACAATATATAGGACAAACTCCACAATTCTATGTGCATATAGATATGAAATTGAATTTCATGCACATCTTAGTCAAATTAGGATTTGATGGAGTTTACCCTATATATTGGATCAAAGAAAGTGACACATGCCATAAGATATACATATATTAAATATGCATGCACAATACTTTCAAGAACCAAAGGAAGATACAATTTGGACAAAACACCAAATAAACCAAGAGACAATGGTTGTCCAAATTATATCAAAGAATCAAATCAACACAAGATTGACTCCAAAGACTTATCTCATTATAAGAAGCTAATTAAACCTAAGCACAAAGAAATGAGATAACCAACTCCCAAGAGAGCAAGGTTCCAACAAATAAACCAAACCCTCGACACTTTTATGATGGCACAAAGTACCAAAAAGAAAATTTATGACTCCCAAAACCAAATTTTTGATAAAGATCAAGAGATGTTAAGCATTCTAACAAATATAGGAGAGCTCCCCCAAGATTAGTGCATTATCTAGGATTTTGCATATGAATACTAAATGCACAAAACTAGGATCATCACGCTACCTAAATCTACTAAAATGCTAATAAAGTTTGAATAGACAAATTAGATCCATAAGATGCAAGGAAGACACATGGGAGTCAAAGCACAACACATTCATGGCAAAAAATAAGACAATTTAAACACAAGAGCCAATGTAAATATGATCAATAAATTTCTACCCAATAATAGATTGCCAATTGTCCTAGGACAAGAGGTATTAGGAAATATTTTCCGGTGGTATTTTGTAAGTATATGTAAGATCATTTTTACACCAAATAAAGCATATGGTAAAAGATAAGAGTTAACCAACATGCAAAGAGAGTTTCTTGATAGCTTCAATTAGTCATACCAACATGCAAAGCAATTAATAGTATTCATACCAACATGAAAAGCAATTGATAGTATTCATACCAACATGCAAAGCAATTAATAGCATTCATACCAACATGCAAAGCAATTAATAGCATTCATACCAACATGCAAAGCAATTAATAGTATGACTTGAAGCACATGGTTTTACAAAAATGTATTGAGGGACACATTGTGAAAAACCATGCCAAGAAAAACTTTCACAAATAAGATCCACAAAGATATTAGCAATGAAGCCATTTAAGCAATTTGGAACTTGTTTGAGAAAACATGTCACATATGAGAGACAATTTACAATATCAATTCTATGTGACACAACCTCAAATGTTCACATTTCCTAGGCTTGTAATATGCACAAAGCTTATTACTCCCCCATAATGTGATAAGGAATTTATTTTCAGAAGAGGCAAATAACATCCAACTATAGATATTAATGGACATTAGAATTTGAATTTCTCATGAAGATGACATACCACATATAGACTAGATAATCTTGCAATATCAATTCTAAGTGATATTCCTCATGTACACACATTGTTAGGATTGTGAAATTCCTAAAGGCATATCACTCCCCCAAAATGTTATAGTCCATTAATCTCTCATAAGAGCCATATAAGATACAACAAGATGCAAAGAGGATCCAACACAAACACAAGTACACGGTGTGCAACCCAACATACATAGACTTGATTTCTCAAGAAAAGCAAGTAGGAAGCACAACATATACAAACACATGCTAGGAACAAAACTAACACATGCAAAGGGGCGAGTAACTTTCAATATAAGTGAGTTGAGAACATGTTACCGCAAGGAGGAACATTGAATACATGATAGAAGCAAGATAACCAAAAGACTTGGCTTGAGATAATATAAATGATGAAGATCCCTTAATTCTTCATGATGTAGCCAAGTCTCCAATGCCCTCCAACAAGCACCTATTGATCAAGTTTTGGATTGTTGGTTGACATAGGCATCCCAAATGGGCCTGCCGAAGATAGTACCTGGGGTTTACTGAAGGCCCACTACCCGAAGAATAAGAAGATTCGGGAGCCCAAGATATATTAAGGAAAGTTAGAGTTGTAATAGGAAGTGTTATTTGTAATCCGGCGGGATGAGTTAGAAACCGTCCCGGACTCCGTAACTTGTACAAAACGAAACCCTCGGCTCCACCTCCTATATAAGGGGAGTCGAGGGACAAAGAAAGGATCGAATCTATCGTCAACATAACCCTAGTTTTCATAATCGTCGAGTACTTTTCGCCTGAACCTTCGAGATCTACTTGCCCTCTACTTCTAGCAAAACCCTAGTCTACAATCTGTAGGCATTGACAAGTTAATCCATTGTCAATTGGCGCCGTCTGTAGGAATTAGAGGTTGCAAGGAGCTGATCTCGATGGCACGTTCAAGATCTTCGACTTCGTCGACAGCAAGTAACGCGATGGATCGAGGTAACAAGGAAAAAACTGATCTATTCAATTTTATTCCTCACCCGCCCTCCCGTATGGATGCATGTGCCTATCTGGAGGAGCCCATCATCATTACGTTCGGAGAATTCCGATTTGGCGTCAACAAGGAAGGATGCTACCGTCTCGAAGTTCCGATCTCGTCGGAATTTTCAGCGGTCGATTCTAACTTTTCGTCGAGTGACGAGGAGTTTTCGTCGCCACGA
Source organism: Lolium rigidum (assembly GCF_022539505.1). NCBI lineage: Eukaryota > Viridiplantae > Streptophyta > Magnoliopsida > Poales > Poaceae > Lolium > Lolium rigidum. The sequence goes on from NW_025900046.1 coordinate 27,161, forward strand.
TTCGTCGACAGCAAGGCAAGCAGAAAGCTCGCCAAGATCTTCAGCAACACATCCTTCGAGTCGTCTGCGGACTCCTTTATAAGCAGCGACTCCGAAAGCGTCGACAGCTTCAACTTCATCGACAAATCTGTCGCCATCGGAAAGGTCTTCACCACTCTATATGATGGTGTCACCAACCTTGAGAAAAATCAATACACAAAATACCACCAAATCTGTGCAATAGAAGAAGCAGGTACATCAGAACCACAAACGTCAGAGGCTTTCGACGATTTGGGAAATCCATATGTCGATCCCGCTGATCTCAGGACAGGTCTAGGCACTAAATATGCCGGATCTTCAACTCGCGCAAAAGTTCAACTCCCGCAAGCTGCGTGGGATAGGGCTGCGAGAGCCATGGATGGATCAGAACCAATGAATACTACTGCTACCGTACAAGAGTTACAAGCATATCAATATAGACTTGCTCGGGTAAGCAGAGAGTTGGAAAAACAGACAGCATCCCTGAATAGGAGGAAAGAAGCAGACGCCGAGCAGAGTTAAGTCGCCTTTCAGGAACTTCGGGAGATAGTCACAGAGAAGCTCGGAGGAGAGCGATGTCTCGGCTCCAAAACATACCCGAAGCAGAAAGAGGAAGCATAATCCAAAATCTCGACATGTCCTTTATGTCGATTGATGAAAGAGGAAATATCATCCCAAAAACTCCGAAGCGAGGTTACATGGCAACACAAGCTTACATCCTTGCGTCTAGACCACCTCCTGGGGACCCGAGAGAACCATTGTTCAATATGGCGATGGCTGGCGTAGGAGTAATGGGAACAGCGTTTGCAACAACGCCTCCCGAAGAAAATCCTAGGCGAAATAGTCCACGACCCAACACAGCAGTTCAAGACCCCCCAAGAACAAGTGGAGCAAGAGACACAGCGGTCCAAGTAAGGGTAGACAGAGCGCGACAAGAAAGAAGGGAGCGTCGCACTCACCAGAGCTTGCCGACGAAGATATGTGTGGGCCCCCGTGTTTTACGAGAAGAGTTCGAAAGACTCGAGTCCCAAAAGGGTTCAAGCTACCCGAAAATTTCAAGAAATTCGACGGTCTGCAAGATCCCGAGGATTGGCTCGTGGATTATCTCGAGATGGTGAAGCTGGTAGGAGGAACCAGAGCAACAGCTATGCAAAGTATCCAAGTTCATTTGAGCGGTGTCGCGAGATCTTGGATAAAGAAACTTCCCCTAAGTTCCATCGACAGCTGGGATAACTTCGAGGACGTCTTCGTGAAAAACTTCCGATCCACCTGCAAGAAACCTGCGTCATTGGAAGAGTTGAGAGCGTGTCGACAGAAACACGACGAGTCGATGAGGAAATACATACAGCGGTGGAACATCATAAAGAACTCGGCAGAAGATATATCTGACGAGAGGGCAATAGATGCGTTCGTGGCAGGAATCCGGCGAGGAGATTTTGTCGAGGACTTAGGGAGAACTAACCCTAAGACCATATCAGCACTCATGGAGATAGCCAATAAATATGGAGAAGACGCAATATACAACAAGCGACACAGGTCGCCAGAAGAGGATCGCGGTCGAAATTATCAAAATAGAAGGCGATTTTCTCGACAGTTCTACAACAATGATGCTCCCGGCCATATATCGGCTGGTTTTCGAGGAAATCCTGGAGGAAATAGTCGAGATGATTATCAAAGGAGTAATGAACAACAACGTGACAATAGAGGTGATTTTCGTGGCAACAGGCAAAATAATGGACCAAGGATTCAAAGACCTTACGTGTCTCCCGAGGAGATGATGAACGGTCCGTGCCAGATGCATTTTTATCTCGACAACAATGGAAAGAGACAGTCAGGGCATCTCCAGAAAGATTGCCGAAACTTTCAGGCAATGTTGCGAGCCGCAGGGATCGCAAATGCCCAAGCCACGAACAGAAACCCCCAGGGGCCAAGGAGCGAAATTCATCTCCCACCCCCTTCCGCAATTACGGACGAAAATCGGCACCAGCTTAGAATTGCGGCAGCACCACATCCACCTCCATATGTTGACCCCAACTCTAACGGTGCGGTCTCGATGATTCAGAAAGCTCGGCCATCAAATAGGGCACAGAAGGTAATCTCGCGACAAGTGTTCATGGCAGAGAAGATGCCTCCACCAACAGTCGAGTACTTAAATTGGTCGGGGCAAGACATCGGCTTCACAATCGCAGACCATCCGCAGCAAGTTCCTCGACCTGGACAATCAGCACTCATCTTACCCGCAGTAATCGCTGGTTTTGATGTGTCGAGAGTTTTCATAGATGGCGGCAGCAGCTTAAACCTCATGTATGCAGATACATTGAGGAAGATGAACATATCCCTAGCGAACTTGAAACCAACTGACACACGTTTCCATGGGATTACACCAGAGAAGCCAAGTTACCCATTGGGCAAAATCAACCTTGACGTTCAGTTTGGAACCCGAGAAAACTACAGGATAGAGAATTTGGAGTTCGAAGTTGTGGATTTCCCGTCGCAATATCACGCTTTGTTGGGACGACCAGCGTATGCTAGGTTCATGGCAGTGCCGCATTATACATACCTGTTGTGGAGGTTGCCTGGGCCCAAGGGACCTATCACAATCAAAGGAAGTTTCGCGTTATCTGACAAATGCGACAAGGATTTTCATCGACTGTCAGAAACTTTCGGGATGCAAGCAGAATATGCGGCGCCACGGTTCACTAATTATGATGTGCTGCCAGAGGTAGGGAGATCTTCTAAGGAGCCAACTTTCAACACAACCAAGGATTCAAAAGAGGTACAGATCCACCCGACAGATCCAAAGAAAACGACGTCCATAGCCGCAAACATGGATGTCGCATAGGAAAGCGCGCTCGTCGAGTTCCTCCGTGAGCACTGGAAAATCTTCGCATGGTGTCCAGCTGACATGCCAGGAGTACCCAGGGAACTTGCCGAGCACCACCTCAATTTGGATCCTCTCGCAAGACCAGTAAAGCAACCTTTGCGGCGTTTTTCGGAGCCCAGCCGCAAAGCCATGTTATCTGAAATAGATCGACTTAAAGATGCTGGTTTCATCAGGGAAATATCTACCGAAGCCACGTGGGTAGCTAACCCAGTGATGGTGCCGAAAAAACATACAATAGTCCTTCGCATGTGCGTCGACTTCACGTGTCTCAATAAACATTGTCCCAAGGATCACTTTCCCCTCCCAAGGATCGATCAAATCATCGACTCCACGGCAGGATGCGAACGTCTTTCCTTCCTGGACGCATATTCTGGTTATAACCAGATAAGATTAAAAGAAGAAGATGAAGCCAAGACATCGTTCATCACACCTTATGGCGTGTTTTGCTACAAAACAATGCCCTTCGGTCTGAAAAACGCGGGAGCAACATATCAGCGGATGATGCAGAAGTGCCTAGCAACACAGATTGGAAAAAATGTACAAGTCTACATTGACGATGTCGTAATAACATCAAAGAAAGGGTCGACTCTGATCGAAGACTTGAAGGAAACCTTCGACAACCTCGACAAGTTCTGTCTCAAGCTGAACCCGACAAAGTGCTCTTTTGGAGTTCCTGCAGGAGAACTTCTCGGGTTCTTAGTATCAGCAAGGGGAATTGAAGCTAATCCCGAAAAAATACAGGCCATCGTTACTATGAGAAAGCCAACAAAGCTGAAAGAGATACAACAGTTAACGGGGCGAGTCGCAGCTTTAAGCAGATTCGTCGCCAGGCTAGGAGAAAAGGCGTTGCCGTTCTATGCATTGATCAAACAGGGGGAAAAATTTCAATGGAACGAGGAAGCAGATAGAGCCTTCGAGAACCTCAAGCGAGCAATTTCGACACCACCAATATTAGTGGCACCGAAAGAGAAAGAACCCCTCCTCTTGTACATCGCAGCCACACCTCAGGTGGTCACCACGGCCCTAGTAGTCGAGAGAGAAGAAGAAGGCAAGCTTCACGGAGTTCAGAGGCCAGTATATTTCATCAGCGAAGTACTGTCGCCCTCCAAACAGCGGTACCCGCAATATCAGAAACTAGCATATGGAGTATTCACGACAGCAAGAAAATTGCGACACTATTTTTCGGCGCACCCGATAATAGTGGTCAACGAGGCTCCCTTATCAAATATACTGAACAACCCAGAAGCTACGGGTCGTGTCTCCCTTTGGGGAATAGAACTTTCTCCTCGGGACATCACGTATGAAAAAAGAAAAGCAATAAAATCGCAGGTCTTACCAGATTTCATTGCAGAGTGGATGGAGCTACAAAATACGGGACCCCCAGATTTATCGAGAACTTGGACCATGAACTTCGACGGGTCCAAAAGACTGGAAGGTGCTGGAGCAGGCGTGATATTGGTATCACCCGAAGGCGACAAGTTGAAGTACGTTTTGCGGATGACGTTCCCAAACACGTCTAACAATGAAGCAGAATATGAAGCTCTCATACACGGGATGAAGATGGCGAAAGCTTGCGGTGCAACCCGACTGAAAATTTTCGGCGACTCACAATTGGTAGCACAGCAAGTCATGAACCAATGCGATGCGGTCAACGAAAGTATGATAGCATACAAAGAGGTGTACAATGAGCTGGAGAAGTTATTCGATGGTTGTGAGGTAAACCACATCAGCAGGATGAGCAACGATGAAGCCGACGTTCTTGCAAACATCGGGTCACAGTGTCTCGCGATTCCTCCAGGCGTGTTTTGGGAAGAGATAAGTGAAAGATCAACAAAGCCAGCAAAAACAAAGAAGGAGAAGAAAGAGAAAACCTCGAGTATCACCAAAGACACAGCAGAAGAAGAAGAAGAGCAAGAGCTAGTCATGATGGTGCAAATTCCATGGATGCAGGCTTACATATCATACATCCTAAGGAAAACGATACCCGACGACCCAGTTGAAGCAAGGCGAATAATTAGGAGATCAAAAGCTTTCACTGTGGTAAAAGGGGAGCTGTACAAACAAAGTATCTCGGGCGTGCTACAGAGATGCGTTACACCCGAAGAAGGAAGAATTATCCTGAAAGACGTGCACGAGGGAATATGCGGGCACCACGCGAGCAGTCGGGCTATCGCGGCTAAGGCTTTCAGAGCAGGATTCTATTGGTTAACGGCAATCGAGGACGCAAAGGAAATAGTGAGAACTTGCGACGCGTGTCAAAGATTTGCCGCCAAACCTCACTCTCCGATAGCAGAACTCATGCCAATCCAACTGTCTTGGCCCTTTGCTCAATGGGGTCTCGATATGGTGGGAAAACTACACAAAGCTTCGCCAGGAGGTTATGAGTATATGCTTGTTGCTGTCGACAAATTTACAAAATGGATAGAAGCAAAGCCGATAAATTCACCGGACGGTGCGTCGGCGATTAAGTTCGTGAAAAGCATCGTCTTCAGATTTGGAGTCCCTCATAGCATCGTCACAGACAACGGCAACAACTTTACGTCCAAGGAGTTCAAAGCGTACTGCGCAGAAGTGGGCATTAAGTTGAGTTTTGCGTCTGTCGCACATCCTCAGACCAATGGACAAGTCAAAAAAGCCAATGGCATTATCTGCAACGGCATCAAGAAACGCCTGCTAGGACCACTGGAAAAAGCTCGGCATACTTGGCCGGAGGAGCTGCCAAGTGTGTTGTGGAGTATCCGCACAACACCAAATACGTCGACGCAGGAAACGCCGTTTTTTCTGGTCCATGGAGCCGAAGCAGTCCTGCCGATAGAAATCGAGCATGATTCCCCAAGAGTTACAGAATACAATGAAGAAACCTCGAGAAAAGCCTTGGAGGACGACGTCGATGCACTTGACGAAGCTCGAGACGAAGTCCTGACACGAGTCGCTAAATATCAACAGGATCTGAAGAATTACCACAGTCGACGATTGCGTCCAAGATCTTTTCAAGTCGGTGATCTAGTTTTGCGACTCAATCAAAAAAGTCACGAAAAACTCGAGTCACCATGGCTTGGACCCTACATCGTCACAGAAGTCATCGAAGGAGGAGCATATAGAATCAAGGACAAGAAGACGGGGAACGTTGAGCCAAATCCTTGGAACGTGGCGCAGCTCAGGCGTTTCTACGCCTAGATAGCAAAATATAGTCTCCTCTGTAAACATACAATGTACTGAAACGCCCGCGAGTTTTCAGACGCACTCTTTTCCTTTTTCGGGGCACCGAGTGGGGCCGGGAAAGGTTTTTAATGAGGCGGGCTTGCGGTGCTGCAATATAATAAAAATAGTAAAGATATACTTCTTATTCGTCGACATACTCGGGGGCTCTGCACCCTCAAATATCAAAACAGACAAACTCAATTTATTTCTCCTTGGTATAATAATACCTCGCCAAATATATAAATCGGAAGTTGGTCATAATTAAATATAGTGCACACGTCAAAAAATCTCATCACGCTGGTCCAGAAAACTCGACAAACAAAAACATAGAACTTCGACACCAAGATCCTGCAGTCCATCAAGGTGTTTTATTACAGCACAAGAAGAAATCTTGAGAAGAGAAAAATAGTACAAACTCTAGCCAAAAGGCCCGGAGGCTCCAACAATATAGAGCATTCTGTGATATACAACAAATGTTTTCGACAAAGTTTTACAAATCAGTCAGAACCCAAAATAGTATCTATTGACAAGCCTCTGGTTGTTTTATGCTCGGCATAAGATCCCTTGATGAAGAATTCTGAATCCATCCGAAGAAGCTCGTCTATCATCGACTCGGCCACAGGAGTCACCATCTCGTTGATTGCATCTATGTTATTCTTCCGCCGCGTTTTCTTCGCCATGCAATCAACGACAATCGTCGACAGGTCTAATTTTGGATGGCAAATATTTATCATAATCATGGCAAATCTTGCTCCAGCAGTCAGTTGGGCTCGTACGAAATTATGAATACGAGGAGCATCTCTGAAGGTCTCTAGCAATTCAGGAAGAGTCGCAGGAACCTCATTCCGAGGAAACAAAGTCTTGAAAACAAGGGTCAATGTTGTCGTGCAAAAATTTAGAAATTCGCGTACTTGGCAAGCACGATCTTGGAACCTGACAATCTGCTGGGTTCGTTCAGGAGTGGCCCAAAATAAAGAGCCATGGTTCAGAGAAAGGTTGACAAGAAGATTCGTTCTCTCATTTACTCTTAGATCTTCGGCAGCAGCATCAAGAACTGAGCCTAGTAGATAACAAGACAAGAAACTTGGAAGAAGGCACAGCAAAATAAAGAGAAGGCATCAGAAAGTCTGAGATACATACCTAACATATCCGTGCTAGCTTCCAACATCAGCTCGAGCATGCTATTTTCTCGGGCACTAGCTCCTTTTGCTTCCAATATAGCAGCATCCTTGGCAGCCATAGCCTCTTCGGCTTGTCGACGAGCAAGTTGTTCTTGTTCAGATGCTTTCCGAGATTGTTCCATCATTGCCAGAGTTTGTTTCTTCGTGGACTGAAGTTGTTGTCGAAGTTCCTGTAAATCTTCCGACAAAGGTGTGCTTGAAGAACCTTCTAGGAAATTGTCATCGGCTTTTACTTTCTTCGACAAGGAAGACGCGGGAACAGCATCGGGAGAGCAAGGATTGGTCGAATAATTATCAAATATCAACTGGAAAAGAAAATCCCCAGATCAATGATAGCACCAAAAGGAAATTCATTGCTTCTAGAAAAGTTACATGGTCATTACAAAAGAAGTTCTCCTAAAAGGACTAGCAGGGAAATTGTCGCCAAGACTAGAATGGCGACAATAGCAAAGGAAATAAAGAAAGCAAAAAATTAGACCTCCGGCCTTGACGAGCTAGGAGTCGAAGATGGCTTGATCCCGAGATAGGCCAGGATTTTCTTCGTGTTAAGCTTTGCCGCCTTGATCAAGGATCGCCACCTTGTTTGCTCTATTTGCTCCGTGTCGCCAACTTTGGCCCAGTCAATAGTCTGTTGACTGTCAGCAACTAGGGCAACGGTGCTTTCCACGGCAACCTTCATGTTCTCATGGCGCATTTTCAGCCCAAGATCTTCGGGAGGATTAAAGCACTTGGCAAGACCAAGGAAAGTCGCGGGCTCCTCTTTCTTCGGGAAGAAGTAGGGGAAAAGCTTCGACAACCCCGCCTTGGCTTCATCCATGCCTTCACGCGCTTCCGTCCCATGAAACTCAAGGAATGAAACGGCGTCAAGAAGAGAATCGTTGTCGGGATTCTCAAGTTCAAATTCTTGAGAGGTCCTATCTGACAAAACAAAAATAGAAAATTTAGTCAACAAACAAGTGCAAAAAAGAAAAATACAAAGGGTATGAAATGGTGCAAATACTTACTGACAAAGCGACGACTTTGTGTCTTTATGCGTTTGGTGATCGCTGCTTCGCGAGCAGATTGCGCAGTTATGTGATCGCTTAGCAAAGTCTCGGCGTCATGCAGACGTTTCCGAAGATCTTCGACACCAGCAGCATCAGCCTTAGCTTTGTCAGCTTCTTGCCTAGCTTCAACAGCATCCGACTCGGCCTTCTTACGAGCCTCTTCACATTGCTCTAACTTTTGAGCAAGCGTGTCAGCACGTTCGTTGGCTTCTGCCAGTTTCTCTGAAAAAGGAAGACAAGATTAGCTATAAACGTCGACAGTCATGCAGAAAGGAAGCAAAAAGAAGTCAGGCATCACCTTCAGTTTTGCTAGCGTAATCACGGTACCCAACGAATTGGGCACCGATGCGAAGAAGCTCTTTGATCATAGGCTATCAAAGAGAGACAAAGAAAGAAAATGTCGGTATGGGAAAAATGACGACACATAGGAGCAAACGGTGAAAATATAAACAGCGACAAGAGCGTTAACAACTTACATCATCCAAGAGAGGGTTAGAAGAGCTACTCGATTGAAGAGTAAGCTCCGGATTTGTTTCAACCCTTGCCCTTTTTGGTGAAGGGACAAGGGGGCTTGACGGAGGAGTAGCAGCGCCGACATTCTGTCGAGGAGGCGACGTTTCTTCTCCTTCGACTGGCGTCTCCGAGGCGACTAATGTATGTGACGTACTCGTTCGAGCAGCCACATCAGCAGTTGGTACTTCTTCTTCATCATCACTGCGAGCAAGTGTCGACAATATAAAAAGCAAGATAGACAAGAATCTTCGAGTACAAATAAAACAAGAGAAAGGGTACTTACGAACTGATGAGAGCCTCGAGGTATGGATCATAGCCTGCCTTCTGGTGAGAAGGGACAGCTTCTTCGACCTTGGAGGTGCCGGAATCTTCGGCATCATCTCTTTTCCTTTTGTTCCTTGGAGAAACAGCAGGAGGAGGAGATTGTGCCGACGCAGTGGCTTCAGAGACATCCTCTTTTTCGTCAGATCCCGCAGATTTTCGAGATTCTGCGGGTTCATTTGCAAAAGAGGGGGCATCTGGGTTATCATCGGTGATAACGGCCCTTTCTTCGACATCCCCACCTTCAGGAAGAGGAGGAAGTGAAACAAGATTTGGGTGGTCCTGTATAAAAAGAGGGAAGGATGTCAGAAATGAATAACAACACAAAAAGCAAGGCAATAGACAAATTACGCAACAATGTTTACCTTGGGAAGCGCATGGGCGGCGCTGTATGGTTTTACGCGATAAGTGGAAGGGATGGAGTCTTTCTTCTTGAGGGATGAAATCCTTCGAATAAGCCTATCCAAATCCTTGACTTCCAGATTCGTCGACGGGCGATCCGTGTCTTCATCGCCGGCATAATTCCGTGAAAGGGTTTTTGCGAGCCCGAAGAGGCTGCACCCTAGTCCTAAGGAAGTACGCCGTAATTTGGATGCCTCGATAATTCTTTTCCACGAGTATTTTGCAACTCATGGATGCGAGTCATCAGGGCCTCTGTCGAAGTTCTTTCTTCCTCGGTAGCTTCTGCGTCCCAGGAACGGCGGCGAAGGATTTTTTCGGCACCGTCAAAAGGAGGAATGTTGTCTTCGGCGCATCCATGGTTTTCTTCACGAATGTACAACCACTTCTTGCGCCACCCTTGAACGGAGTCAGGGAGTTTGACGTCGAAGTAGTTGACAGAAGAGCGAACAGAAATAACAACGCCGCCTATATTATAGGCGACATTGGCAGAGCCATTACGGCGACAAAAGAAAATGCGCTTCCATAATGCCCAGTTAGGCTGGACACCAAGGAAGGCTTCGCAGAAGGTGATAAAGATAGAAATGTGAAGGATAGAGTTGGGCGTGAGGTGGTGAAGTTGGAGACCATAAACATAAAGTAACCCCCGAAGAAAAGGATGAATGGGGGCGGAAAGACCGCGGATGAGATGATCAACAAAACTTACCCGATACCCCATTGGAGGGGTTGGGTAGCTTTCTTCACTGGGGAAGCAAACCGCTTTGGGTTTCTTGGTAATCCCCAGCTTCTTCAAGAGATTGAGGTCCTGGTTCGTGATCTTGGACCTCTCCCACTCCGCGGCTCCTAGATCGGCGGCAGCCATCGATGAATCAGGTGTGCTGTGCCTGGTCAATCGACGCGGTGGCATCAACAATGGCGGAGAGGCGTAGCTACGAAGAGAAGAGCTTTGGGAGATGAGGAGCGCAGGAGGAAATTTTGCAGTGGAAAGCAGGGGAACGGCGCAAGCGGAAGTGCTCGAGGAAGAAGAAGGGGACCTTATATACAGGTGCGGTGAAACGACGGAACCGTTGGATGAAAAAAGAATGCAGCAGATGATCGCCACGTGGATACAAGGGTACAATGGTATTTTAACATTGACGAGGTTACAGAACGTGTGCCAGAAAAAGGGGAGAACATGTGTCCCCCACTTGCACGACGTGTCCGTCAGATCAGGAATTGGGACCCACAAGGCAGCGAAACAAGCGGTAATGGTCAGTTTCCAAAATAGAAATCGTGGCTATCATCAGCAATGACGTCGTCAAGATAAAAGAAAAATTCGACTATGAGGTTTCAAAAGTTTATCGACAACGCAAGGTTATCTCAGAAGCCTTTGATCAAATACAAGTTTTTGCCCAAACGCTCGGGGGCTACTTTGGAAAAATAGAAAATTTCAAGTATGACAAGATAGAAATGGCGAGAGCCTATGACCAAATGCAAGCATTTGTTCATAGCCTCGGGGGCTACTCCCATCGGGAGCGCTGGTCGCGCACCCGATAAATATAAAACTGTCGAGAAAGATTATAAATATAGCGGCAACAGAGACTAATCTGTGGAGCCTACACCCAAGCACAAGTCCTTGGATGTAGCCTCGGGGGCTACTCCCATCAGGAACGCTGTTCGCGTGCCCGATGAATTTTTATCAAAATAAAGAAACAGAAGTGCGTATATTTCGAGTTACACAGATAACTCTACATATACTCCCATCGGGAAGACAAAATAAGTCATCAAATATGACTCGATAAAATGTGCTATTCCAAAGGCGAAAAGCACTCGACAATATATTCCCAGAACGCCAAAGTTGCGATCAATTTCTGAATGCCGCAAATTTGCGAAGGTAAGACCCCGGATCCGTTCTGCTGGGCGTGGCATCGCCAAAGACTGCGCTCTGCTACTTTTATCCGTATCAACAGATACGAAGAAAAATCCTAACGGACGCGTTAGGTACTCGATAAATTTGACTGGGACTCGACGGAATGGTAAGACCTTAAGCGGCACTGTCGAAGTTTGCACCGGTATCCCGAGATCATGTCCATGGACGTGATCTTGAAGTAGGTTTTGCGGATTGCCACTAGAGCGGTTGACTAGTACCTGATCCGTCAGATGAACTAGCCCCAACTACCATTATCCCTGTACAATATAGAATTTTATGTGAAGAAGTATAAATAAAAGCTCTCGAATAAAAATAAACAGTCAAGATTTTCCCTGACTCTACGATTCAAGCAAAATCTCGGGGGCTACTGACATAGGCATCCCAAATGGGCCTGCCGAAGATAGTACACGGGGTTTATCGAAGGCCCACTACCCGAAGAATAAGAAGATTCGGGAGCCCAAGATATATTAAGGAAAGTTAGAGTTGTAATAGGAAGTGTTATTTGTAATCCGGCGGGATGAGTTAGAAACCGTCCCGGACTCTGTAACTTGTACAAAACGAAACCCTCGGCTCCACCTCCTATATAAGGGGGAGTCGAGGGACAAAGAAAGGATCGAATCTACTGTCAACATAACCCTAGTTTTCATAATTGTCGAGTACTTTTCGCCTGAACCTTCGAGATCTACTTGCCATCTACTTCTAGCAAAACCCTAGTCTACAATCTGTAGGCATTGACAAGTTAATCCATTGTCATTGGTCCCCAACTAAGTTGGGTCCTAAGAGGTTAGTCACAATAGGCTTGGCAACCCAAATGGTTCTTTTCTTGACACCACTTTGAGCACCAACAAATTTGGCAAACACATTGCCACCCTCATCCTTACGAAGAGAATAAACATCATCAACGGTGATAGAGTTGGATGAGGTACCAATAGTGCAAAAGGAGGAGATGTGGCCCTTCTCACGGCATATGTAGCAAGTTCTTTTCTTCTCCTTCTTCTTACTAGATTTCTCCATAATGGGAGCATTGGCTTGGTTCTTCTTGGGAAGTGGCATTTTTTCAACTTGAGGTTGAATATGAGTTTGAGCTTGAGGCCGCTTCCCTTTTTGCTTCTTCTTCAAAGGGCAAGATCTAACATGGTGCCCTTCAATATTGCACTTGAAGCAAACAATCTTGGCCGGGTCTTTGACTTGTACTTGGCCATTCTTATTCTTGTTGATCTTGGACTTGTTCTTGTTGTTGGATTTGAATCCAAGTCCACTCTTGTCACTTGGGGATTGTTGCACACTCAACATCGTGTCAAGTTTGCATTTCCCTTCATGACTCTTTACCAAGTCATTCTTCAAAGAAGTGACTTGGGCCTTGAGCTCTTTGATTTCCCCTACATGGTTAGTAACAACACAAGTACTAGAGGAAGTAGAATCTTCATTGTTAGAGCAACAAGGCAAGGAAGATAATTCATCACAAGATTTAGCAATATTATGAGTGGATGAATTACTAGGACTAGCACATGGTAATATAGCATTTTGAGTAGTAGTGCTAGTATCCACATGAGGCTCACAAGGTGTTTCCTTTGATATGATAGCCTCATGAGCTAACTTTAGCCTATCATGAGAGGCTAGAAGATCCTCATGGGAGCTAGAAAGCTTTCCATGATTTTCTTCCAATTTCCCATAATTGCTAGTTAGCAAATCAAGTTGAGCCCTTAGCTCAACATTCTCCTTCAAGGTAGATGCTTCACAAGAAGTAGAGTTAGTAGCACAAGCATCATTATCAATAGCAATAGGAGAAGGCAAGTTGGCATGCACTTTTAGATAAGAAGCTTTAAGTTGCTCATGCGACTCGGTGAGTTTGGTGAGCGCACTCTCAATGACCCTTGATCCCTTTTTGAGTTGCTCAAAATCCTCAAGGAGTTTAGCATTAACAAACACAAGCTTATCATTTTTTAGCTTTAGTTCATTTGCCATCTCAAGAGCTCTATCATGGTTTTCCTTTTCTCTAGACAATTCTAGAGCAAAGGTCTCCTCAAGAGCTTCCTTGATGGTTTGTTCTTCTTCAAGTTCATTCTTTAATGATGCGACATCATCGGCATACTCTTGTTCAAGAGCACCCTTTTTATCAATGGTGTTCTCATGCATCCAAATAAGTTTTTGGCTCTCAATGGCGGTAGTCAAGATTTCAAAGAAGTGAGTGCTAGCAATTTTATCTTTGCAAATAACCTTGAATACGCTCTTACCCTTATCGCGTAGAGAGACAACCCAATCCTCTTCTTCATATTCATCCTCATCCTTATCACCACGAGACATATTAGGTTCCATGGTAGGAGGTACCGTGGAACCCTTGGCCATAAGGCATATATGAGGACCGTGAGATAAAGAGGAGGAGTTACTTGAGGCTCCTTTCAAGATCTTGTCTTGACCAATAGAATCTTTGGTTTCCTCTATATTGTTAGACACAGAACAACTAGAGGAAATAGAAGCATTTTTATCATGGCCACAAGACAATGCAAGCATATCATCATTAGATTTATTCAAGCAACTTACACATGATATGCAAAGACTATCAACACAAGCATCTAAATCATTTCTAGTGCTAGATGTGTTTGAGTCCGTAGATGAAGCATTACAATGAGATAGAGATGAAGAATCATCAATAGTAAGCTCAATATCAACATTGCAATTTTCATCACCACTCACCATATCATTACCTTGTGTCTTACCACACTTGGGTGAAGTGGAAGAAGATGAGACCTCATCACGGCCGGAAGTGGAAGCAATACAATCATCCTCAATAATATTGGACACATCATATTTGTCTTGAAGCTTTGTCCATAATTCATGAGAGCTCCCAAAAGGCATGATTGACGAAGTAACTACATTGCTCACAACAATGGAAAACACATGAGAAGCAAGAGCATCGAGGCAAGAGTTTTTCTCCTCCTCAAGAGATAAATTTTGAGGATCCTTAGGAGAAGAAAAACCCATGCCAAGATATTGCTCCATGTCCGGGGACATACCCCGTAATATTTTAAGCACATAAATTTTCCATAGATCATAATTTGTGCCATCAAATATACAAGTTATTGTGCGCTAATCCCCTAACCGACATCTTTACTCTCAAGGCGGTGAAGCCTAATAATGAGAGACCTTGCTCTGATACCAATTGAAAGGACACGGATGTCGCCTAGAGGGGGGTGAATAGGCGATTTAAAACTTTTACGAGATGGGCTTAACAAATGCGGAATAAAACTAGCGTTTACTTTGTCAAGCCCAAAGCCTATATACTATGGTTCACCTATGTGCACCAACAACTTATTCTAAGCAAGAGTTCACCTATGTGCACCAACAACTTATGCTAAGCAATACAAGCAAGTATGTGATAGCAAGATATATATAACTTCAAGCACGATGGCTATCACAAGGTAAAGTGCATAAGTAAAGAGCTCGGGTATAGAGATAACCGAGGCACGCGGGAGACGATGATTTATCCCGGAGTTCACACTCTTGCGAGTGCTAATCTCCGGTGGAGAGGTGCGGTTGCTTAGTGCTCTCGAACGCCACAAGAGGCTCACCTTGAGGTGTGGTTGCTCGATGCACACCAACACCACAAAGGCCTCACCCCAAGATGCGGTACTCACACCACACACCGAACGCCACGAAGGCGCCTCACCTAAATCTCCGGTGACCCTCGCCACAAAGGCCTAGGTCGCGGTTCCACTAAGGGATTTCCTTCGAGGCGGAAACCGGGCCTTACACAAAGATTGGGGCACACATCCACAACTTAATTGGAGGCTCCCAACAAACCACCACAAAGGCCTAGAATCCGTCTAGGGTTCCAAGAATCCAAGAGTAACAACTTTCTTGCTTTCACCTCCACGAATCACCGTGGAGAACTCAAACCGATGCACCAAATGCAATGGCAAGAACACCACAAAGATGCTCAAGTCCTTCTCTCTCAAATTCCAACAAAGCTACAAAAGCTATTGGGAGAATAAGAGAGGAAGAACAAATAAGAGGAGGAACACCAAATTTCTCCAAGATCTAGATCTAGTGGATTCCCCTCACAAAGAGAGGGATTTGATTGGTAGGAATGTAGATCTAGATCTCCTCTTCCTTTTCCCTCAAAAAGATTCAAGAAGCATAGGAGGAGTAGAGGGAAAGGGAAGCTCTCAAGGTCAACAATGGTGGAGAGCACAAAGGGGAAGAGGTAGCTGCCCAAGGAGGAAGAAGGGGCTTAAATACCCCCTCCCATCGAAATATGACCGTTTGGGTCAGCTCGGGCCGGATTTTCGGGCCGGATATTTGCAAAATATCCGGGCCCCGAAAACGGCTAAGGACATGAGAAAACTGCTCTCAGGATGGGGCCGGACATTTGGCCGGATATTTGCCCGGATTTGTCCAAAAACCGGATTTTTCCGGGGGCCGGATTATCCGCTCCAAACTTGGGCCGGAATATCCGCCCCCTGAAAATCGGCGAAACATCAAATTGAAACGGGCATAACTTTAGCATCCGGACTCCGATTTTGATGATCTTGGGCTTGTTTTAAAGATAGGAACAAGCTCTACAAGATCATGCATGAAACCATCATAGTCCAACAAGGGAGGATAGAAACAAATGATGAAAGGTTTGACCTATCTAAAAAAGACATACCGGTAAAACCTCCAATCTTGAAAATGCAACAAGTTGCCCGTGCAAAAACCATTCTTGATGAACTAGAGCTTGTCATGAGAATAAGCACAAGCTCTAAATCATCACATGGATAAGATCCAAATTATAACCAAGAAAGATGATGCAAGGATGCAAAGGTTTGAGCTCTCTCCGAATGATACGATCGAGTTACTCTCTTGGAGACCGGTGAGAAAGAATGGTTTATAGTTTAGTTGCCGTACTATCAAGAGGGCTCTCGAGTGAGTAACTCGATCGTATCATTCGGAGAGAGCTCAAACCTTTGCATCCTTGCATCATCTTTCTTGGTTATTCTTTGGATCTTATCCATGTGATGATTTAGAGCTTGTGCTTATTCTCATGACAAGCTCTAGTTCATCAAGAATGGTTTTTGCACGGGCAACTTGTTGCATTTTCAAGATTGGAGGTTTTACCGGTATGTCTTTTTAGATAGGTCAAACCTTTCATCATTTGTTTCTATCCTCCCTTGTTGGACTATGATGGTTTCCTGCATGATCTTGTAGAGCTTGTTACTAGCTTTAAAACAAGCCCAAGATCATCAAAATCGGAGTCCGGATGCTAAAGTTATGCCCGTTTGAATTTGATGTTTCTGCCAGTTTTAGGGGGGCGGATATTCCGGCCCAAGTTTGGGGCGGATAATCCGCCCCCCCCGGAAAAATTGGGTTTTTGGACAAATCCGGACAAATATCCGGCCAAATGTCCGGCCCCCATCCTGAGAGCAGTTTTCTCATGTCCTTAGCCGTTTTTCGGGGCCCGGATATTTTGCAAATATCCGGCCCGGAAAATCCGGCCTGAGCTGACCCAAACGGTCATATTTCGATGGGAGGGGTATTTAAGCCCCCTTCTTCCTCCTTGGGCAGCTACCTCTTCCCTTTGTGCTCTCCACCATTGTTGACCTTGAGAGCTTCCCTTTCCCTCTACTCCTCCTATGCTTCTTGAATCTTTTTGAGGGAAAAGGAAGAGGAGATCTAGATCTACATTCCTACCAATCAAATCCCTCTCTTTGTGAGGGGAATCCACTAGATCTAGATCTTGGAGAAATTTGGTGTTCCTCCTCTTATTTGTTCTTCCTCTCTTATTCCCCCAATAGCTTTTGTAGCTTTGTTGGAATTTGAGAGAGAAGGACTTGAGCATCTTTGTGGTGTTCTTGCCATTGCATTTGGTGCATCGGTTTGAGTTCTCCACGGTGATTCGTGGAGGTGAAAGCAAGAAAGTTGTTACTCTTGGGTTCTTGGAACCCTAGACGGATTCTAGGCTTTTGTGGTGGTTTGTTGGGAGCCTCCAATTAAGTTGTGGATGTGTGCCCCAATCTTTGTGTAAGGCCCGGTTTCCACCTCGAAGGAAATCCCTTAGTGGAACCGTGACCTAGGCCTTTGTGGCGAGGGTCACCGGAGATTTAGGTGAGGCGCCTTCGTGGCGTTCGGTGTGTGGTGTGAGTACCGCATCTTGGGGTGAGGCCTTTGTGGCGTTGGTGTGCATCGAGCAACCACACCTCAAGGTGAGCCTCTTGTGGCGTTCGGGAGCACTAAGCAACCGCACCTCTCCACCGGAGATTAGCACTCGCAAGAGTGTGAACTCCGGGATAAATCATCGTCTCCCGCGTGCCTCGGTTATCTCTATACCCGAGCTCTTTACTTATGCACTTTACCTTGTGATAGCCATCGTGCTTGAAGTTATATATATCTTTCTATCACATACTTGCTTGTATTGCTTAGCATAAGTTGTTGGTGCACATAGGTGAACTCTTGCTTAGAATAAGTTGTTGGTGCACATAGGTGAACCATAGTATATAGGCTTTGGGCTTGACAAAGTAAACGCTAGTTTTATTCCGCATTTGTTAAGCCCATCTCGTAAAAGTTTTAAATCGCCTATTCACCCCCCCTCTAGGCGACATCCGTGTCCTTTCAACTTGTCTTCATAGTTGTCGTAGTCGAGTGGCTGGAACCTATGTGGCGGCGGTGGTTGTATCCGCAACGGCTGTGGTTGCGAACGTTGCAGGGACCGGTGGCTGCAACCTTGGCCGTCTTCGCCACAACGCGCACGGTAGGCCTGCTACTCCTTCTCCCACCAGGATCGGCCGTAGTCAATCGGCACCGGTGGCTGGGGTTCCAGAGAGGCAGAGATGGCTGCACGCCTGCCCCCTAAAGTCGTTGGCGGCCTTGGCTGCACACTCCGAAGATTAACGTACCGGTGATGCATGTAAAATGCATACATGAACTTTGCATTATATAACTTATATTTCAATCATATTTGCATCATATAAGGGTCATATCATTGTTCTATAATGATTTTGGGGATATTTCACAGTTTCCCTATTTTACTGGAACTAACCCTGCAGTGTCACAAAACCCTTTTTTCTACATTTTGATATTTTAGGGACTCAAACGACGTTCAAATCACCTGAGATTTTACGAGGATAAGTTTTTGGAAGGAAGAAGGAGTACGAGCCAAGATAGCGCAAGAAAGGAAGTCCGAGGACAAAAAGGGGTAGGCTCACGCGACCAAATTCCTTGGCCGCGTGGGGTGCCCCATCCTTGCCCGCGAGCCTTCGATGCCGTCCGTTTTCATCTCCGTGCCTTCGTCTTGACCTAAAAAATGTCTATAAAAATACTCCCCCGATGCCTTTCGGAAGACGCCGCCGAAACACAAAAACACGAAAACAGAGACCTGTAGCTGCAGATTGGAGGGCGAAACTCCGGCGGGGCGCTGCCGGCATGGTCTCCACCTCCTCCAACGACTCCACCATCGTCACCATGATGAAGAGGGAGTAGTCCACCTCTAGGCTATGGGTTTGTGGAAGCAACTTATGTATCTCTCCTCTCGTTGAGCTTCACTAATTAGCATCGTATTAGCTGTTGAACATGATTACGGTCATCTATGTAATACCTTTGTGGTGGATCTTTTAATGAGTTAATATATGTTTGAGATTGCAATAGTTTTGTTTCAGTTATGAAAGTAGATGCATATTATGTACCCCGTTCTTGTTTACTTGTTCTGATCAAACTTGTGTATGAGGGTGTGTGAGGGTGAACATATGCATTAGATGGAGTAATGGGGATGGCTAGTGTGGTGAAACTGATAGAAATTCCACGATCCACTCTGGTGTTTACCTTACTTTGTTACCTCACTAGGGATAAAGAGAATACCGTGCTACCAGAAATGTGGGGTGACCTTGCCACTTCTTCATGACTAGATCTAGCATGTTCTTATTTTAACTTCATGTCATAGAACTTAATGCTATAGTCTGCTTTATCTTAATTATTAGGGTCTTATGATTTAGTTCGCATCTTGGTGGAGTATAAGAGAGATTAATACACAAAACATCTCTACGTTAGGACGTGATGCCCATATAACCTGTAACTTGTCATGAAACCTTTATGTTGCAATCGTATATATTAATTCTAGTGTACCATTATCTACCACTTTATAAAAGAGATGGTGCATTTGTGAAACTATGAACCCTGGTTCATTTTTAATTATAAGAAACACCTTTCTAACACTTTATACACACTTTTTTATTTTCAGCCATTAAAAATCGGAAAATACAAAAACACTTTTATTTTTCTTGCATTCACAATATGAAACCCAAAAATATCATCCATTATTGTTTCTACCACCCTTGCATATTTATTTACCATCATTTGCATATCAAGTTATTTTCTGGAGTTGTGCAAGTAGAAAGATCTATCCCACTTGTTCCACACACCACACTGTTTTCTATCACCGTTGCATTACCATCCATATCATTGCATATTTATTTCTCGTTTGCATTTATTATCTTTTCACATCTTTGCTCACACCTTGTGCGACAACCACTTGGTGAGGTTAAGGGCACAAAACATTTTGCTTTATTTTGCAGGTCTCATAAGAGAAGGATAAGAAGATAAACCCTTAACACACAGTTCCCCGAGAGTTCGATATTACCCTCGAGTCACCCTCGTGGGGAAACCACGTCTTCCACATCTACAAAGTCTGCACTTGGAGCTCAACCTAAGCGTATACATTTTACGCCCATCAACGGGGGAGAGGGTTCCCGATGACAAGGCCTCTGCGTCCGCTGCCGCCTTTGTACGGAGGCTAGAAGTGAGGGTATCGCAGGCAGTGGTACTCGCCCGCCAAGGATCCGGCCACCATACCATAGCCGACGACCGGCCTTGTTGTTATCCACGGGAGGCGGACCATCCCCACGTACCTGGCGAGTCCATCTCCCGACGTTTGAAGAAGGTGTTCCAAGTAGCGATTTTAGAATGTTCGCAAATTTTAGAATGTTTTCAAGTTAAAAAATGTTCACGACTTCAAAATTTTCGCGTGTTCAGAATGTTCGTGAATCCAAAATGTTTGCGAGTTTTAATTGTTTGTCAAATAAAAATGTTCATAACTTTAAAATGTTCGCGACTTTCAAATGTCACGAGTTTAAAAATTTTGCGAATCCAAAATGTTGGCCTGATTAAAATTTTGCCAAATAAAAATGTCCTCAAATTTAGAACGTTCACGAGTTTAAAAATGTTCATGACTATCACATGTTGCGAGTTGAAAATGCTAACGGATCCAAAATGTTAGCCAATTTAAATTTTTCACGAATTTAGAATGTTCGTGAGTTTATGTTCACGAGCTTTTTCACAAGTTTAAAATGTTCGCTAGTTTTAAAAAATTGCGAAAGAAAAATGTTCGTGAATTTAGATTGTTCAAGAGTTGAAAATAGTCTGCAGAGTTTAAAATGTTCGCTATTTTAAATGTTCACGAAATAAAAATGTTTGCAGTTCTTTTTAGATTGTTCACGAGTTTCAAAAGTTCAAAAGTTGA
This sequence comes from Lolium rigidum, assembly GCF_022539505.1. Lineage (NCBI taxonomy): Eukaryota > Viridiplantae > Streptophyta > Magnoliopsida > Poales > Poaceae > Lolium > Lolium rigidum. The sequence goes on from NW_025900046.1 coordinate 48,120, forward strand.
AAATATATTTGTTAATTTTATAATATTCATAAATTTGAGAAAGATGGTCCGACTTTTAAAAATACAGATGGATTTGAAGATTGTTCATGAATTTTTTTTGTCACGAATTTGAAAGTGTTTACAAAATAAAATGGTTATGCATTTAGTAGAAGAGAGAAAACGAAAAAGAAGGAAAAGAAAACCGTAAAACAAGGGGAAAAGAAGGATTCAAAAGCTTCCCAAAATGTGAGATTGCCTCATGGGCCGGTCCATTTATAAAATCATCGCTTGTGAGGGGTACGCAGTAGCTCGCTAATGGACGGAGCAGGCGTCAAATAGGATTCACCGAACTGAGCCCGATAGCGCGCTCGTGAAGGGATTGAACTGGAGCTGTCCGGTCTGGCCCGGCCCGATAGATGTGGTTCGATATGTATTTGACTTGGAACCCACTGTCCCACTCTCCCTCATCCTCGCTCCTCAAACCTCTCCTCCTGTTTTATTTCAAAAAAAAAACCTCTCCTCCAGTTTCGCACATTAGTGTCAGCGGACGGCAGGTGGTCGGTGTTGAGGACGTCGAAGAGTGCGGTGGGTGTCAGCAAGATCGTTGGGAGAGCCAGCCGGTGATGCCACGGAGATCGCACTTGCCGGCCGGCAAGGTTTCACGGTCAACAACGGCATCCAGGATAGCAGGGGTCTTTGCTTCTTCTGCCGACTGTATCAACTGCGACCAGGGGTCAAACGCATCATTAGCCTACGCAACCCAACATTCCTACCGCATGACCAGAAGCGATCCCGACTCCTCCTCGTGCGTGTGTGTGTGATTAATCTGCATCTGCAGATACTGACGACCATTGCTCCTATCGGTCAGGAAACTGAGGAAAACAGATCATCGGTGAACACTACAAAATGTACCTACAGTTCGACAAGGTTCAGCATCTCAGCCTAGAACAATAGGTTGATGGTTCCGCATCGTTGCCAGCCAGCTAAAACACGAAAGTAGGTCTGCAATCTGCACAAAGCTGCAAAATTATTCGAACTACTGTGACTACTTACTGCCTACTGCAGTTCATTCAGTTTCGATCAAGCAACTGCAGTGCAGCGCGCATTCCTTGCCAAAGAAATACGAAGAAAATATCATAGCAGGCAATATAACGGAATTGTTGAACAAAAAATATTGACTGTATCGGCTTAATATAAAACTTCACATGGCACATTCCGGGAACTAACTATAGACACGTCGGCTTAAGCTGACCAATACACCCGATTCTGAATTGTTCGCTCTGTTAATAAATCCACGCATAAATCCTGCTACTCCGCCTAGCTAGAGATTTCATCGATTATAATGTTAGGACGGTCACCAACTGGGACTAATTTAACCAGACAAGTACAGATAAACAATCCGCCAAGCTAGCGCAGGTCAATGGACACAGGAAATATCACGTCATGGAGGAGGAAAAAGAGCAGTTCTCCGGAAATTCAACACAATCAAATCAAAGAATAAGTCACCAGCTTATTTATTCTCTCGTACCCTCTATATCCTATGCATACAGAAATAATTGTGTAGCTGCTGAATTACACCAAAGATGTGGGCATACAAACTCATGGACTGTATACCGACACTTCCAAGCGAATAATGAATATGCAACATACTATGCCTTGTGAAATTGACATATTTGGAGAAGGGCGGACATGGATGCCCTCTGAATCCCTGTACACTAATACACATAATGCAGGTAGTTGATACGGCGTGATGATTTGGATATTTAACTTCCGATTAAAAAATCAACGTACCCTGTAAAATGTCCCTACAGTTCGACACGGTTCAGTGCAAAACAATATTATGATGGTTCCGCATCGTTAACAGCCAGCTAAAGAATGAATAGAAACATAAAGTGTCGCCATTGTTACATATGTCTCCACAGAGTTTCAAAAATCTCGAGCTAGATTCGTTGGCAACAGTGTATTTGCATACTGCCTTCTGCATTTCATTCTGTTCGATACAGATCAACAGCTACGACAAATAAAGCAACAGTATTGCACCGTGCATTCCTGACCAAAACGATAATATCTCAAGAAATAAGTGGGAGTAGCACGGAGTACTATAGAGAACCAAATTGTGTAGCGGATGGATAGATATGAGTTTCATACTCCTGCTATACCTAATCATCACATCTCAAAAATTGAGGACGAAATTGACCCACACAATGCTGACTGTATCAGTAGCTTACTGGAACATTTCACGTGGCACATTCCGAGAACTAAATACAGACACTTACGCCAAAGCTGACCGATACAACCCATTCATGATAAATAGCTCCGTTGATAAATGCAGGCATAAATCCTGCAAGAGATTCTCAGACTGTTACCCTGCCAAATATCATAGAAATCTCAGATATCATCGATTATACTTTTGGGACGGCCAACAACAGTAGGTAATTTAACTATATACCGATGAACAATCCGGCTAACAAGGGCAGGACAATGCACCACGGAGGAAAAAAGAACCGTTCTCCAGAAAGTTCAACACCATCAAATCAAAGAATAAGTCACAAAATTGTTTATTCTCTCATACCTTATCCTATACGTACAAAGAGATTCTAGACTGTATACCGACACTTCCAAGAGAATAATGAATATGCAACATACTATGCCTTGTGACATTAACATACTTGGAGAAGGGCGGCATGGATGCCGTGAATCCCTATACACTAATAGTCTTATACACAGAGTGCAGGGAGCTAGAAAGTAATGATGATTTGGATGTTTAACTTCCACTTGAACAACCAGCATAACCAAAAGGCTAAAGAGATTACTTATTTACATGGATTGTAAACAAAAGGTGGATCGAAATAGTTGCTCCAGAACATACGAACTCTCCGGTTTGGAAAGGGTTAATGAGTGTAAAAGACGACTTCTTCAAAAGAGGGTCATTGGAGCTAGGAAATGGTTAGAATACTAGGTTCTGGGAGGATATATGGCTTGAAGATAGGGCTCTTTGCGATCGGTATCCATCTTTGTATCACATTGTTGTAGAACTGCATGCTCTAACCAATGCAACCAAAAGACCGATCTGATGGAAGAGATTAGGCAATGCATTTATACTTCAACACTCCCCCTCACGTGTGGCTCCCTCAGGCCTAAACGTGGACCGAAAGTGGGTTGCAATATTTTTATTTTATATTGCGCCAGCCGGGTCTTGAACTCAAGACCTCTTGGCTCTGATACCATGTAGAACTGCATGCTCTAACCAATGCAACCAAAAGACCGATCTGATGGAAGAGATTAGGCAATGCATTTATACTTCAACAATTGTGAACCTCACTAATGTAACAGTTCCTCATGTTATGGACGCGACCCCCTTAAACATAGGTTTTAGACGGGCTTTATCGGGTAATAAATGGGATAGATGGGTTAATCTTGTCTTGCGACTAACGAGGGTTCAGCTTTCCGATAGTGTGGATGTATTTCGATGGAGCCTTACTTCGTTAGGGTTGTTTCTAGGTCATACCATTTATTTAAAGAAATATATTTGGAAGATTAAGATTCCACCTAAAATCAGAATTTTATGTGGTTCCTTCGTAAGAAGGTCATCCTCGCAAAGGACAATCTTAAAAAATGAAATTTGCAAGGGTGCTCTAAATGTTGTTTTTGTGATCAAGATGAGACAATACAACATCTCCTTTTCTCTTGCTCTGTTGCTAAGATTCTTTGGCGTCTTTCAATATCCCACCACCGGCTAATATCACAAACTTGTTCAGTAACTGATTAAATGGAGTAGCAAAGAAAGGTAAAAGACATATTAGAGTTGGTGTGCGCTCTTTATTATGTGCAACCTGGAGTGTCCGTAATAATTTTCTTTTTAACAAAAAGAGTTTCCCATCATTTCTGCATGTTATCCCCTTCGTTACCCACCAGATCCATATGTACTCCTATCTTCAGTCGGAGGATATGCATGAGAACATGGATATTGGGTGCAAAGGTTTATACAGCCGGTGGCTGGTGTTCTGAGAGGTGGCTAACATGAAGATCTTGTGGCGTCTAGTTTTTTTTGAAATTTTTAGATGACTTATCCATGTAACACTTTGAGTGGTCTGTGAATTGTGATAACTTTATAACTTCACTTGATAATAAAGCAATAAAATGTTGTATGTATCGATGTAGAGGCCGAGGCTCTCCCCATATCGGGAAAAAAAGTTGCTCCAGATTTGTACCCACCTATTCCATCTGTAATCTTCGTCCAGTCTATGGAAGCCCACAGGATTTGTTCCTGTCACCACTAACCAAGGGGCTGTCGGTGGTTTCCATACACCACCATTACCAAACCGTCACAACATGATATGGATTCCCCACGAGCACCACGCAGATCAGTGGCGTACACACAACAAACACACGTGTAGGTGTGTGTAGCTAGCGGGCACTCGCTACTCGCTAGATCGTCTCCGGCATCTGCGCGTGTTTCTTCTCTGATTCATATCGCTTGCGTCGTGGAGAATGTGTTGCTTTGGTGCGTTGGTGAAGCACAAACAATTCGCTAATTTCCAAACCTAGATTGCTGCAGTATTAGCCAAGTTAATGGTTGCTAGACCAGGCATGTGGTTAGGGAGTAGAGCGTGCTGGGTGCTTGGCGTGCGTGAGCGCCAAGCCGCCAACACGAACGCACGCAGACGTGCTATCGTCCTCGCGCACACTGCTCGAGATGTCCGACGTACCACGCTCATCTCGGCGCAACTTCAGTTCTTTGAATGACCTGCGCAGCTGCTGTCTTTTTCTCGAACAGTTCATCCTGTCTGGCTGTCTTCCCGGCTTGATGTGCCTAGCCATTTCAATCGGTCTAGCGAAACCAATGGGTCTACTACTTAAAAGTGTCATGGATTTAGACCGGTGGTAGTATAGTGAAGAAATGACAATCAATCTGGTACCGTGTGATTTTCAGTGACAGGTTTGTGCCTGTAGCAGCCTGGTCGCGGGTTAGTTGTGACGGCGGCTAAGATCGACTGAATTCATGGCCGTAATAATTTTGCAAGCAAAGGCATAATCATTTCTGTTCAGTTCAGAAAAAAAGGGGATCATCAAATAAAAAAATGATCAGAGAAGGGACTATATCAAGGCCCTCCATCGCTGAACTAAAGAGAGCGATCGATCAAGTCAAGGGGTTGTTACACAAGTTCCAAATTGTACGTCGTAGTGAATGGATTGATAGATTTGAGTATCATAGTCCCTACGATACCTAATCATATCTCAAGGGTAGCCTATCACCTTAGGACCCGATATAACTTAGCCTATCATCTTAGGTCCCGATATAACTTATATTTGGTAGATCGATCGAACCTAGCCGCTGCCCTCCTCCTCTCCCGCCCCCCTCCCGAGCGGCGGCGGAGGATCTGCCCACCCCGCCCCGAGCAGTCGTCTCCGGACCGCCGCCGCTGCTGCCGGCCTCGGCCCCGGCCTCGGCGGCGGTGGCAGTGGCCATTCCGTCGAATGACGAGGGGGGGGAGAGGGCTTCCGCGGCAGCGTTCCATGGGAGGTGATAAAGCGCCGGTGGAGGAAGCCGGGCGGGGCGGCACAGCTACTTGGTCAGGACCTGATGCTCTCCATCGGTAGCCATGGAGGATTCGGTGGAGCGGTGGCGGTCTCCGCCGCCGGTGACGGTTCGATGGTGGTACGCATGATCCGCGCTGACGTCCTCTTCCCTGGTGATATGGCAGGAGGGACTGGCGGCGTGGGGGCTGCTGGTCTTGCTTTGTTTTTGGTGGCGGTCCTCGGGTTTCTCGCAAGCAAAGATGAACATCTACCGGGGGTTAGTTTGCCTTGATCTGGCTGGAAAGATGAGTTCCGAAAAGCTCCACCGGCGAATGGAACAGTGCATATTTTGCCTGGAGTTTGCTGGACCGGGTGGTATTCGGTCGTTCGCACCCATGTTTTTATTCTGACAATTTTCTTCCGGAGGGAGCGGCGTGAAGCTCTATTTTGTGTTGACATCAGATGACTTTTTGGTCCATGGTGAAGTCAGAGGAAGGAATATCATGAATGCCGGATTGGTGGACTGGCTAAAGGAGGTTCGAGTCTCCGTGATGTTGATGGATTTGCTTGGCGTTTCGGGCTCCGCATCAGTGGTATGCATATGTGGGCGGCAGCACAGGTGAAGTTCAGAGTCTTACCTCTCAGGGTGAAAACTCAAGCTCTGACCTTAACTGGTTGTGCGTGCCAATAACCTTGTTGGAGGCATTGCTTTGGGAGTGGGGACTATTTTCAGGGTGAAAACCTAAGACCTTTTGTCGGGCGACGATGGTGCTGGTGCACTGTTCCCTTCTTGGAGACGTCGTTTTTGGAGAGTCTGTATTTCAGGTGTTGTCATGGTGGTGGTTGTATTGCTGTTGCTAGGTCTGAAATGCTGTAGCGTGACTTTTATTTCTTAGTTTTCTTTACTCTTTTTTGGCTGTGTGTATCCGTACTGCCACAGTGTGGGGCGTTGTGGCAGAGGCTAGATGTAATTAATATATTTTAATATTAATATATTCCCTTTATTAAAAAAAAAATATTAGAACCCCAATATCTGGCTAATGGTGTTGTTACCACCCATTGTTTATGCAAAACAGGCAACGATGGGTCGGATACTCTCCTTGTCTCCGGAAGGATGCTAGTTTTTTTTTTTTTTTTGGTAAGCATGCTAGCTTTGTTAATCAGTCGAAGTTGAATCAAATTCAGAACGCAGGGTACATAAAAATGGAGGGAGTAACAGGACAGCACCGCCGTCGCGTTGCAGCCAGGCGCATACAAGCTGCCGCTCGCTGTCAGCCTGTCACGGCGCGGTTGGACGGCCCGGGGAGGACGCGTACCGCAACACGCGCGCGCCATTGGGGTGACGCGAGCGCGTACCGGCACCGACTAACCCGGCGCGCGCGTCTGCATAGCTTGGGCAGCTCCACTTCGGGGTGGGGTTGGTGGCTGAGTGCAACGCTTGCCGTCCGAGAGCGCCGCACTGCACCTGCACCGCCACAATTGCTAGCTGCTTCTTTTCCGCACAGGAAGTCAGGAACACGCACCCACCTGGGGCAAAACGGAACGGCGGAGAGCCAGAGACATACCACTTGGTTGCCACTTGAGAGCAATTCCAATAGTATAGCCAGCTGCTGGCTATAAGCTAAGTGTCATGTCATTTATAGCTAACTTAGAGCCAACAAATATAATAGTAAGCTATACAATAGTGCTTTGTGAGTAATACTTAATCAATGTATGGTCCACCTTTCACTCTCACAAGGTGTCTAGGAGCACGTCTTTAGAGCTCTTGCATAAGAGCCCACTCTCTTTCTCTCTCCTCCAACTAAGCAATAATATACTATTTTAATTTTTATAGCCAGCTGGCTAGAACTTATTGTACTTGCTCTGATACCCCTTTTCTTCTATAATAACTTAGTACGCTTCAAACTTTGAGCATTGGCTTTTAAAAAAAAAAAAATTGGGCATCGGCTACCAGAAATTGAGCAGTTCTAAAACTTGGGTTCGGCGGGTGCTCTGGAGTTTTCTTCTATAAAAATGCTAACGGGTGCTAGTACTTAGGTTGGTCTCGTTTTTATTATGGACTGGCTGTTACGGACAGACGTGGAAATGTGCCTTTGGATGAAACATGTCGGGGTGGTTGCTAAAAAATATGCCATACCAATTATGGGCTGACACGTCATCCATAAGAAAATTTACGTAAGATTTTGCTCGTAGATGTAGCATTTCTGATCGGCTGCTCTCACCGTCTGCCAATAATTATATTTCAAGTCACTTTTGTAGAATTGTAAAAGATTTATAAGAAATAGTAGGGCCACTAGATTCATCTTACAAAATAGTTTAATACTAATATACCAATCTAAAATCATATATGTTGCTGTTAAATTGTACGAAATTTTGATATTTTTACAACTATAAAAGTTAATATATGACCAAAATTAGGCTCAAATTTCGACAAGACATTACACAAGTACGACTTCACGTATACCTCCATAGAAAACAACTATAAAAGAAAAGTCGATACCGCCTGTCTTTTCTGTCTCCCAAAAGAATGCTCGATTCTTTCCAAATTAGGCATATGATACATGCTTAAAGTCCAACGTTATAAAGTTTGACTAATCATATAGCAAAATATGACAGCTTTCAATGTGAAATTGATAATTGTTAGAATCGTGGTAAAAATATATTTTCATGTTGTACAATTTCCATTATAGGTATTGATAATTTTAACATATGCTACCTTCTTACCAAAATATAAGATGTTTTAGTGGGCTAGTTTAGCTCACTAAAACGTGTTATATTTTGTAATAGAGGAAGTAGTTGTTTAAAACTTTATTAAGTTTAATTCTGGCAACAACACATTCTGGTATAAAGAGAGTATTACTGGCCGTACAACTCTGCCTCGAAAACAAAATAGTACGTACAAGTTCGGTACTGATATTTTACTGTTAGCAAGGGCTGGGTCAAAAGCAATCAAATGTAGGACGACGTATCGGAACACTTATCTGCGGTGAAAGTAAAGGTAAGAAGCCTCACGGTCACACGGTCACAAGTTCAAGACTGATATTTTTTTGTTACGCTAGAGCTTATCAACTGGCTCTATTGCGAAACGTGATTCACGCGTGAGGCGACACTGGGGCAGAAGAGTTTGTAGTTGAACAGTTCATGTTAAATCACCGTACTGACTGCTGAATAAAGCAAGCAAAGCCTATCCAATCGGTAAACAAACAGGAGCTGCTCGACCTGTACGTACTATCCAATCGGCAAGCAAAGCCTACCTGGGTCATAACCCAGCTGAAATAACACGACCTGCTGGATGGAATCACGGACTCACGATTCGTAGGGCATGTCCAATGCATAGTTTCAGAGGTGTTGCCTCGTAGCTTTATCTTGGTTCGGGTGGTCTAAATTAAGTTTAGATAAGGAGACAGCCTCTTTATCAGGAGGCAGCCCCTTTAGCCATAAAGTAAAAACAAAGTGAAAATGTGAGAAAGAAAGAGAAAAACCAAATCAGTTTTTGAGACATATTAATGAACCATAACATGGCATGTATATGTCAAAAGTTTTATCCAAACCTAGTTGGACAGCTGCCTTCATTGCTCGTGCCCTTAGAGTTGTACGCATGTACCGGAGTTCTCCCTTTGACATCTGTCACCACATGAAAAAGAAAACCAAATTCATCACCTTTTCTTTGATAAGGCCTTTTACTCCAAGGAAATAGATTTTGAGCCTTTAAGCTTCTGTTGCCACAAACTTTGCACGAGATAAGCTTTTTCTTGTAAGGTGTAAGGGCATCTCCAACCGGGCGACCCAAACGGACGCGCTGGGCCGTCCGTTTTGGGCCGTTTGGGTGGCCGAACGGACACCCAGACAGCGGCCCGCGTCCGCGTGTCCGTTTGGGTCGCACGCTGCGCCCAAGGCGCGGACGCACCGCAAAATCTAAAAAACCCGAAAACAAAATGAAAATGAAACTTTAAACTATATTTGATTAAACATATGCCCTATTTTGGGCAAAATTTGTACATATCCCTATTTTAGGCAAATAACTAACAAAAGAAGCCCTATATGGGCTTTAAATTTAAAAACCCTAAGCTAGGGTTTGCTCGCCGCGGTGGCCACCGGTGCGTCGCCTAGGCCGTGTGGGCGTCGTCGGCGTCGGCGTCGACGACGTCCCCGGGCGGCGACGCACTGTTGTGGCTCGACCGCTCCGGGGACTCCGGCCACGGAGACCACAGGGCCTCCTCCCAGGCCGAGTGGGGGTCCGGAGCCACCCGAGGCAGCGGCGGCGCACGGAGCAGCGCCTCCTCCCTGAGGCGCTGCTCCCCCTCCTGCCAGGCGCGGCGCCGCTCCTCCTCCGCGCGACGCCTAGACTCCGCGCGGCGCCTGGCCTCCTCCCGCCGCGCCGCTTCCTCCTCGTCCCGTCGCGCCTGGCGGGCCTGGGCGTACAGCTCCCAAGCCTCGGCTTCCTCCACAGCCTGCCGCGCCGCTTCCTCCATATGGGAGGTTCGAATGGCCTCCTGGAGATGCGGCCATTTCTCGTCCTCCTCCGCCGCCGAGATGAGAAGCGCGACGCGGTAGTCGGGGTCCTCCTCCGAGGACTCCGGCTTGGGCTCGAGCAGCAGCGGCGGAGGTTGCGGCAATGCCGCGCCGCCGCGGGCGGCCCGATGTGGAGGCCGCCGCGGTTCCCGCCGGCCCGCAGCGCCGGCGGCGGACGCCGGCTGCTGCTCGCCTCGTCGTCATTGGCTCCGGGAGCGAAGACTCGCTTCGGGGCCATGGCGGCGGTTTCGCTACGGGAGTGGAGTGGGGACTGGAGTGGAGGGCCAGAGCCCCTCCAGTCCCCATTTAATAGGCTTCCGGGTCACCGACAGGTGGTCCCAAGGGAGCCGAGTCGACAAGCGCCCGGACGCGAGCGGACGCCGCGTGCCATCCGCGGCCATGCAAACCTAGCCCAGATTTGGGTCGGGTTTGCGTCGTTCCGGACACCGCGGCCATCCGTTTTTTACGGTGTGTCCCCGCGTTGGGCCGGGATTTTGTCCGCTACGACCCATCCGGACGCGCGGGCGCGGGATGGGTCGCCGCGTTGGAGATGCCCTAAGGACTTTAGACTTTAGAGTAAAATTGTACAAAGTCAATAAGTTTCAGCAAATGAACGCAATCACGCGTGGATATCTTTGAACGCCAATTTTTCATAATTAAATTTGTGAAACAAATAAAGCAAGCCAATGGATAACCTCTTTGGAAAAAGTTCAGGTGCAAAATGCAAGTTGCTCCCACATAGATACCACCATGTTCTTATAAATAAGGTTTTTACTATTTGCGAATGTTCATGTTACCTTTCTTTGAAGTATTGAAGGGATGTGCAGAGACCGGGTGTTGTGGGTATACTTCATGGGTGTACCATCGACAGTGCCTAGATCCGGCAAACCCGGGTGGCCCATAGACGGTGATGGTGGCATGTGGCCCATCGGGCGGCCCAGTTGCTGTTGATCATGAAGGATGAAGTCCGGCCCAGGATCAGATAGCCGGATCCGCACCTACCTTTGGAGGAACCCGGATCCGTGGAGGCCTATGAGGAACCCGGATCCGGTATGACGTGTAGGGAAGGCGGATCCTTGACGTACACGGCAAGATAATGTAACGTAGACTAGGCAATCTGTAATCCGGTTAGGACTCTCCGTGTAAACCCTAGATCCGTGCGCCTTTATAAGCCGGATCCTGGGAGCCCTAGAGGCACAACCACAACCATTGTAACAACGCGCAAGCGCCCAGATAATTCCAGACAAGCAGCAGTAGGCCCTGTCATCGTGCAGGTGTTCCGAAGCTGGGTAACTCGCGTACCACCGTCCCGTGTGCACTCCGCCCTATGGCCCCTACTTCTTCTCCCCCTCGTGAGGATCCCTCCTCCTAGGTAACGTCGATTAGGCAACGACAGTTGGCGCCCACCGTGGGGCCTGAGGCGTCTGGAGGCCGGAACCGGGAGGGCTCCGCCATGGGAAGCTACGACGACTCGATCGCTGTGGGGCGCGTACTTTACGCCGGGAATTTTCCGATCGTCCGCCCGGACGAATTCTGGATTCCGGCTAGGTCAAACCCCGTCAAGCTCTCCATCGTCCCAATCGGCGGCATCCACATCTTCATCGGCGAGACCGTCGATTCCGACGGAAACGCACTGATAAGTAACGCTGACACGTCCGCCGCTGAGCTGGACGCCGTCGCGAAGATCCGATCTGATTCGCAGGAGCTTCTTAAGGAAGGTTCCGCCTTAGATCAGGAAAAATCAAAACCCACCCAATCCGCCCCTGAGCAGGAGAAAACAGTGGAAGATCAATGCAGATCCGCCCGGGTCTCCCGAGTGTTAGAGAAGCAAAGGTGTCACTTCGTGCACTTCTTGGCCCATACCGCAGGAGACGCCCTCCACTAGGACGAGGCCGATCCTTTGCAGGTTGAGGCACCCGGAAACAACGTAGCTCCGGATCTGCCAGAAGCAGTCGGAGACAGCGACGTTCCGAGACAAAAGGAAGCCGGAAACCCTGAGGAATCAATCCTCGGTAACCTGAGCGCAAATTCCGACGATGCCTCCTCAATAGGCACAGAAGAATACAATCGCTTGACGAAGGAGCTCGCAATTGGGGAAGAAGATGACGGCGCTTCATCCATGAATACAGAGGAATTCAACCGCAAGCTCGAGGAACTCGGAGGCGGTGAGCAAGCTGAAGTAGAATCCGCCCAGCCGATGCAGGTTCTAGCAACCGTAGCACCGCTGGATCAGCAGGAAACGGAAGACGAAGCCTCCAACTCCGACCCAGGACCATCCAACGTAAGGTCTCCGTTAGATCGGGCACGACCGCGAAAGGATGTCCTATCACCAGAAGAGATGGTCGAGCAAGCACGCATGGATTTAGTCGCGAAGTCTGATATCCTTAACAAGCCAATAACTCCCGAGGAGGCTGCAGATCCGGAGGCCTTAGAAGCCAAAAGACAGGAGATGCTAGCAACAGCTCAGAAGTTTGCCAAGACCGCTGCCGCAATGCTGGAAGAAAGAACCATAGCGGCGAACTTCGTGGACCACTTTCGGAAGAAGGATCGCGAGGTCGATGAATCTCTCGAAAAGGTCGGGCAGCTCGAGAAGCACTCGGGAGGCCAAGGTAAAATTTGTGCGGGAGGAAGAAGCTAGAATCAGGCGAGAAGCCATCCTTCCCCGCAAGATTACCTTCGCAACACCCACAGAGCAGCAGCCGCTCGCAACTCCAAAGGATAACATGAAGAAGGCTGCGGAGCTCCTAAAGAAGAAGGACGAGGAGATTGACATCAACTACGTCCGGAAGCTCGTTGCCTCAGCAATGCAGCAACAGAGCAAGGCAGACACTTCGCGCAGGTTAGCATCCAATCCGGAGCACTGCATATCTACCGCGCAGAAGGACGCCACAGCAGGTCAACACCGTGATGGCGAATCACGCACCGGATCCACGGAGCGCAGGAGGAAAGTCAGAGATCATCCGAATCCAATCCCGGTGTCTTCGGATTCAACCCCGAAAAATCCGTTAAAGGGAAAGGACCCGATGTATACTGGCAGAGATAAATACCGTGTTCCATCACCACCACCACCCCGAGCTTCGCGTCCTCCGCTACCTCCTCGACGTCGCAGTCCCGCCGGAAACACCAGGCCCCATGGGCCAGGTGGAATCAACATCCGCGACAACATGCCGCCTCCTAGAGACAGGAGCAGAGAGCGTACGCCGGAACCTCGCAGAAGCCGGAACCAAGACCGCGAGCCTGAGCCTCGCCGGAATCAAGAACGCGACCCTGAGCCTCGCAGAAGCCAAGGACGCGATCCGGAACCAAGGAGGAGCCGGAACGAAGAGTGCGCACCTGAGCCACGCAGGAGCCGGAATGACGGAGGCGACCACCACCAAGGGGAAAGGAGCCACCGAAGCCGGAGCCAGCCGAGGGAGCCACGCCGCGAGTCCGAAGGCGGAAGATCATCTTACAGGCCCCCTCGCAGATCTCCATCGCCACCACCCAGTGGAGGCGGAGGTGGAGGCGGAGGCAGAGGCCGGAGATCCCGTTCCCGCTCGAAATCTCCCGGTGGTGCCCCCCGAGATGCCCGGGATCGCCTCAACGAGTACAGATCCGACTACATTGGTCCAAGGTGCTTTGGCCAGATGATCCGAGAGGAACCAAAGCCAAGAAGCTTGAACCTTAAGCTACCAGGAAACCTGAAGCATTATGATGGCAGCGAGAGGCCGGATACCTGGATTGAGGATTACTACAATGCAAGTAACCTTCGCCGGAGGAACCCCGAATATAGCTCTGCCGCATGCTCCAGCTGTACCTTATTGGTCCAGCTCGTGTTTGGCTCGAGTGACCTTGAGGAGAACACTATCTTTTGCTGGTTGGACCCGAAGAAGGCTTTCGAGAACCACTTCGGGGTACCTACAAGAGACCGACCACCACCAGCCGATCTTCAAGCTTGCATCCAGAAGAAGGGTGAGACATCTAGGAGTTTCCTCACCCGATGGTTGGCAACCAGAAACGAGTGCGAGAACGTAGATAACCGCACAACAATGCACGCCTTCATCGGTGGTCTGCAGCGTGGGGGGCTGCTGCGCCACAAGCTTACCTGCCTGGTGAACGCGAACAAGCTCACTCTTGATGAGATGATAAACATCGCCAGCGATCATACTGCCGCCGATGACGACGCAGGCGGAGATCTCGCAGCTACAACCATACCCCTGCACCAACAAAAGAAAAACCGTGATAACGGCGTCAGCAACAGCAACAAGCGGAAGAACCCCCCTGAAGACCAGAAGGGCGGAGGATCCGACATGGTAGCCATGACGTTCCAACGCGGAGGTTCAGGAGGCGGAAGAGGCCGCGGACGTGGAGGCGGAGCAGGCAGGGGCCAGCAGCGCGCTGACGAGGTCACCGCAGCCGGATCCCGCGCCCCCCAAACGTACGAGGAATACAGGGATATGCCGTGCCTGGCCCATCTGGATCCGGCTACGGGCAAATCCACCCATACCAATCGCAACTGCAAGTGGGTCAACGATCTGAAGAACGACCCGGAGGCAGGATACAAGCGAGCCCGGAAGCACCGCCCGCGCGGCAAAGGAGGCAAGGGCAAGAACAAGGACAAAGAGGAGGACGAGTTCCGAGGCCATGGACGAGGATGACGCTTCGCCGGAACCCAAGGAGGGTACCGCAGCCAACAAGTCCAACCCCTTTGGCAAGAAGAGTGTCGGAACTTACCACACCTTCCTCGGAACCCCAACTGTCCGCGCGAAAAAATCAGCGCTCCGGATCTTTGATACGTCTCCAACGTATCGATAATTTCTTATGTTCCATGCTACTTTATTGATGATATCTACATGTTTTATGCACACTTTATGTCATATTCGTGCATTTTCTGGAACTAACCTATTAACAAGATGCCGAAGTGCCAGTTCTCGTTTTCTCGCTGTTTTGGTTTCGGAAATCCTAGTAACGAAATATTCTCGAATTGGACGAAATCAACGCCCGAGTTCCTATTTTGCCCGGAAGCATCCAGAACACCCGAGAGCCACCAGAGGAGGGCCCTGTGGGCCCCAGACCACAGGGTGGCGCGGCCAGGGCTGGGCCCGCGCCACCCTATGGTGTGGTCGCCCCTTCGACCCTCCTGCGCCGCCTCTTCGCCTATATAAAGCCCCTGCATCGAAAACCCTTAGGGAGGAAGCCACGGTACGCAAAACCTTCCAGAGCCAAGATCTGGGGGACAGGAGTCTCTGTGCCGCCATCGCGAAGCCAAGATCTGGGGGACAGGAGTCTCTGTTCCGGCACCCTGCCGGACGGGGAAGTGCCCCCGGAAGGCTTCTCCATCGACACCGCTGCCATCTCCACCGCCATCTTCATCACCGCTGCTTGCTCCCATGAGGAGGGAGTAGTTCTCCATCGAGGCTCGGGGCTGTACCGGTAGCTATGTGGTTCATCTCTCTCCTATGTGCTTCAATACAATAATCTCATGAGCTGCCTTACATGATTGAGATTCATATGATGATGCTTGTAATCTAGATGTCATTATGCTAGTCAAGTGAGTTTTACTTATGTGATCTCCGGAGACTCCTTGTCCCACGTGTGTAAAGGTGACAGGTGTGTGCACCGTGTGGGTCTCTTAGGCTATATTTCACGTAATACTTATTCACTGTTATGAATGGCATAGTGAAGTGCTTATTTATATCTCTTTATGATTGCAATGTGTTTTGTATCACAATTTATCTATGTGCTACTCTAGCAATGTTATTAAAGTAGTTTTATTCATCCTACACGGTGTAATGGTGACAGTGTGTGCACTCGTGTTAGTACTTGGTTTATGCTATGATCATGATCTCTTGTAGATTGCGAAGTTAACTATTGCTATGATAGTATTGATGTGTATTATTCCTCCTACATAAGCATGAAGGTGACAGTGTGCATGCTATGCTAGTACTTGGTTTAGTCGTATCGATCTTTCATGCACTCTAAGGTTATTTAAATATGAACATCTAATTGTGGAGCTTGTTAACTCCGGCATTGAGGGTTCGTGTAATCCTACACAATGTGTTCATCATCCAACAAGAGTGTAGAGTATGCATTTATCTATTCTGTTATGTGATCAATGTTGAGAGTGTCCACTAGTGAAAGTCTAATCCCTAGGCCTTGTTCCTAAATACCGCTATCACTCGCTTGTTTACTCGTTTTCTCTGCGTTACTACTCATCGCGTTCATCGCTGCATGTTTACTTCCTACAATATTACTACCATCAACCGCACGCCCAACAAGCACTTTTCCGGCGCCATACTACTCGCTCATATTCATTCATACCACTTGTATTTCACTATCTCTTCGCCGAACTAGTGCACCTATTAGGTGTGTTGGGGACACAAGAGACTTCTTGCTTTGTGGTTGCGGGGTTGCATGAGAGGGATATCTTTGACCTCTTCCTCCCTGAGTTCGATAAACCTTGGGTAATCCACTTAAGGGAAACTTGCTGCTGTTCTACAAACCTCTGCTCTTGGAGGCCCAACACTGTCTACAAGAATAGAAGCACCCGTAGACATCAATCTTGAACGCCACAGTTCCGGCTGTGCCGCAGTATGTCAAGTGGTCGGAGAAAGCATGTACCTTTGACAGGTCGGATCACCCGGCCGTCATCCCCAAAGAATGCTACGCTCTGGTTGTGAGTCCCCGCATAGACGGGTATGACTTCTCCAAGTGTCTTATGGACGGAGGAGCTAGCCTGAACATCATGTACCCGGAGACCCCGGAGAAGATGAACCTCACCAAGGAACAGCTCAAACACAGCACCACCGAATTTCATGGTGTGGTTCCGGTAAAAAGGCAAACTCTCCGGGCAGCATCAAACTTCCCGTGGCCTTCGGCAATGTGAACAACTACCGCGAAGAGATGATCACGTTTGAAGTGGTGCCCTTCAAAAGCTCCTACCACGTGATCTTCGGCGGACCCACCTACCACAAGTTCCACGCCGGGGCATGCTACATCTACAACAAGCTCAAGATTCCGGGTCCTAACGGTTGGATCACCGTGTCCCGGAGACTACAAGAAAGCTAGGGACTCGCGAGGAAGGCGAGGCCGCCTTTGCGGAATCCGTCATATCTGGAGAGGAGCCGCAAGGCTACGAGCCACGGTGGATCCGACCGAGATGCGGACCACCAAGAAGCAGATCTCCGAACGTAAGACTTCGTTCAAGGCCGCGATAGAAACCAAGAAGCATGACCTCGTTGAAGGTGACAACTCCAAGCAGGTTTCGGTCGGAGCCAACATGGACCCCAAATAGGAAAGCGCGCTCGTCGAGTTCCTCGCAGCTAACATGGATATCTTCGCATGGCAACCTTCTGACATGTCCGGAGTACCAAGGGAACTCGCCGAGCACTACCTCAACATAAATCCGGGTGCAAAACTGGTGAAGCAAGCTATGCGACGCTTTGGAGATAAGAAGCGCCGCGCCATAGGAATGGAATTAGCAAAGTTACTAGAGGCAGGTTTTGTAGTAGAAGTTATCCATACTGATTGGGTCGCAAACTCCGTCCTTGTACCCAAAAAGAATTCTGAAATACTAAGAATGTGCATCGATTACTCCGGCGTGAATAAGCATTGTCCGAAAGATCCGTTCCCTTTGCCGCGCATTGACCAAGTCATTGATTCGACGGCAGGGCGGAACTTCTGTGTTTTCTGGACGCATATTCCGGGTATCATCAGATCTTGATGAAGGAGTCTGACCAAAAGGCGACCTCTTTCATCACACCCTTTGGCACATACTGCTATGTTACCATGCCTTTTGGTTTGAAAAACGCAGGTGCCACTTACCAACGTACGATGCAGCGGTGCCTGAAGGACCAAATTGGCCGGAACGTACACGCCTACGTCGACGACATCGCGGTCATGACCCGAAAGGGATCCGACCTGCTGAGCGACCTCAAGGAAACCTTTGATAATCTCCGGCGGTACAAGATGATGTTAAATCCGCTGAAGTGCGTCTTTGGCGTACCAGCAGGAAAACTCCTTGGCTTCATTGTCTCTCACAGGGGCATCGAAGTTAACCCGGAAAAAATCAAGGCTATCCCGAACATCAAAAGGCCAACTTGTCTCAAAGATGTGCAACGATTAACTCGGTTGCATTGCGGCAATCAGTAGATTTGTTAGCCGTCTTGGCGAGAAAGCTCTACCTCTATACAAGCTGCTGAAGAAAACAGACAAATTTGTCTGGGATGAGGCAGCCGACGAAGCACTTCAGGAGTTGAAGAACATACTCTCCTCCCCACCAATACTGGCAGCTCCAGCTGAGTCAGAGCCTATGCTCCTCTACATAGCGGCTACCAACAAAGTTATCAGCCTCGTAATCGTGGTGGTGCGAAAGGAAGAAGGATTTGAGCACGGGGTCCAAAGGCCTGTCTATTACATTAGCGAAGTCCTGACGAAATCCAAGCAGAGATACCCTCACTTTCAGAAGCTGGCATACGGAGTTTTCCTAGGCAGTCGGAAGCTGAGACACTACTTCCAGGAGCACCCAATGACAGTGGTGAGCAGGGCTCCCCTGGCAACGATCATCAACAACTCCGACGCAACAGGACGCGTAGCAAAATGGGGCATTGAATTATCTGCCTTTGACATCAACTACGAAGCCCGAACTGCAATCAAGTCTCAAGTTCTAGCGGATTTCATCGCGGATTGGACTGAAGCGCCGGAGGGCACACCTGTTCCGGAACCTGAAGCTTGGATCATGCACTTTGACGGATCCAAGCAACATCAAGGCTCGGGGGCTGGAGTTACCCTGAAGTCACCTACCGGAGAAGAACTGCAGCACGTTTTGCAGATTCACTTCGAAGCAACCAACAATATGGCGGAATACGAGGCTCTACTACACGGTCTACGCATCGCTAAGGAAATTGGGATCAAGCACATGATATGCTGCGGAGATTCCGACCTGGTGGCACAACAAGTAGCCGGAACCTGGAACGCCAGAAACTCCATCATGGCGGCTTACAGAGACGAAGTGGACGAGATCGCCAAGTGCTTCCTCGGATACGAAGTCAAGTACGTCAGGAGAGATGATAACACAGCAGCAGACATGCTGTCCAAGCTCGGATCCGGCAGAAAACCAATTCCGCCTGGAATCTTCCTTGAGCATCTACGAGTACCCTCAGTGAAGGGTGCAAACCCGGAAAATCCTGATCTGGCAGTTTCTCCGGCTAAGGAAGTGATGGCAGTCATTCCGGCCTGGACTCAGCCGTTTCTGGACTACCTCATTGATCAAAAGTTGCCGGAGGACGAGGTCCACGCGCGACAGATCATCAGACGAGCAAGATCCTACACGATTGTTGACGGACAGCTCTACAAACGAAGTGCAAATGGGGTATTTCTCAAATGCGTCTCTAGTCAAGATGGCATTGAAATCCTCAGAGAGATCCATGCAGGGGATTGCGGGTATCATGCCGCCCCCAGGTTCCTCGTTGCAAAAGCTTTTCGGTTAGGATTTTATCGGTTAACGACCTAAAGAAGATGCTCGAGAAGTCTGGTAAAAACTTGCCGAGGTTGTCGGTACTACGCTACTCAACCAAACGCTCCAGCCCAAGAGCTGAGGACCATCCCTATCACCTGGCCGTTCGCGGTCTGGGGGCTCGATATGGTTGGTAAGTTAAAGAAATCATCTCCTGGTGGTCATGAATACCTCCTGGTCGCTATTGATAAGTTCAGTAAGTGGATCGAGGCAAAGCCAGTGAGAAAAGCCGACGGTGCTACGGCACTAAAATTTGTTTGCAGCCTCGTGACGAGATTCGGCATCCCACACAGCATAATCACAGACAACGGCACAAAATTTGCGCAGGGAGAACTCAAGGATTACTGCGATGAAGTTGGGATCCGGCTGGACCTTGCATCTGTGGCCCATCCACAATCTAACGGTCAGGTCGAACGAGCTAATGGCCTTATACTAGCCGGAATCAAGCCTCGCCTTGAAGAACCGCTGCGCCGCGCAGCCGGAGCTTGGGCTGATGAGCTAGACTCTGTTTTGTGGAGTTTACGAACTACCCCTAACAGGTCAACGGGATTTACTCCTTTCTTCCCGGTATACGGATCCGAAGCTGTGCTCCCCACCGACATCATCCACGATTCACCGCGAGTTTCCGCCTACAAAGAAGAAACTGGCCGACAAGGCTCGACAGCTATCCGTGGACCTCGATCGAAGAAGCTCGGAATTTAGCTGACCAACGCTCCACCATTTACCAGCAGAAGCTCCGACGCTATCATAGCCGTCGAGTTCGGAACCGCTCGTTCATGGTCGGAGACTTAGTCCTCCGCCTTCGCCAGGTGAAAGATCACAATTTGCAATCTCCATGGGAAGGACCTTTTGTCATCAGTAAAGTACTACACAACGGATCCTACTATCTCGTTGATTTCCGGGAACTAAAGGATAGACCTGCCAACTGGCACCGGAAACGAAAACGAGAAGATCCGGGTGACATATACGATGAAACAGATCGACCCTGGAACATAGCACAACTACGTCCTTTCCACACTTAGCGCTTTACGCATTACATATCTTGTAATATCTATGATACATGATCAATGAAATAAAGCTTTTGGTTCACTCTTAGAGTCTTTTACCTCCTTTAATTTTTCATTTCTGGATCGTGTATGTTTTTCCGACTAAAACCGCAGAGCTGGATCTTTCCGCCTAGGCGTGTATGAAAGTTGTGATTTTCAAAATCGTCCCTTAGGACGTAAGCTTAAGTTTTCTGGGCGGAAATTTTTTCTCGTTGCAAACCCATGGATTCTCGGTAGCGACTTCCGGCACTTGGGCTGGGGGCTTGTTTCCGCGGTTATTGACGGATTGCCATTGGGCTTCGTCGCCGCTGGCGAGTGTTTCCGGCACGGGTTTTCTGGCTCGTGGAAGGTCAAGTGGGCAAGCCGGAAATTACAAAACCAGCACTTGCTTTCCGACAAAACGAAACATGCAAATAATATTAAAACGGATAGCAGGATAAGTTTTTCCGCCCGCACATAACATGTTTTCGTCCCTACCTAACTTAAGAATTTAAGTTATTACAAACCCACTCCGGGGTCAAAAGTGATGCATTGTTTCTCTTTGTTTCACAGGTTCTCGGAGGACTGTTCTTCGTCAGAAGCCACGTACGCGGAGCCATCGTCCGAACCCCCATCTGAGCCGCCGTCATCGAGGTCGGAATCTTCCTCGTCATGGTCAGCGCTTGACCCGGAGCCTTCCTCATCGCCCTCCTCGGCAGCTTCTTCCTCTTCCTCCGGATCGGAAAAGCCTTTGGGAAGATCATACTTGTTGTACCAGAACGAGTGATTAACTCGACCAGCAAAAAGGCGATCAAATCCCATGGCCTCCGAGAGGTGTTGTCTCATGACGGTATCCTTGTGGACTCCGCGTGCAACATCTGCAAACTTCATGGTCGGAAAGTGCGCCTTGCAGGTGGCTAGCACGAGGGCAGTGACTCCGCGAGAAGAAGATTCTTGCCAATCTTTGATGAGTTCCGGCACGTTCTGCATGAGCTTCGTCATACGGTCAATCACCGTTGTCTTGGCTTTCTTCAGGCTAAGGGACTTGGCGATTCCGCGGCATGCTTCGACGAGATTAACGATGGAGGTCCGCGCTTCATCATATGCCTCAGTTCGGGGGAGGGTTGACTCTTTGGTCCATTCAAAGCCTAGGCTTGCTGCAAAGCAAAAGGATCAGTTTCTCCCCCAGACAGAGAAAATTTTGAGGCAGCCGGAATCAAGACAAATAACAAACAAGATCCTTACGGAAGATCAGCTTGTCAATAGCCTCCGCCTCTGCCTCCTGGCTCTTGTTCTTGGCCGCTAGGGTGGTCACCCTTTGATGGCTCTTCTTGAGTTTGTCAGCCAGTTCCGCCATCTCGCGGGCATGTTTCTCGGAGAGATCCTTCTTTTCTTTCGTTTCCTTCTCGGAGGTTTCTTTCAAGAAGTTCTTCAGAGATTCATTCTCCGCTTCCAAAACTTGGATCTTGGCGGATAAGGCGTCGATGGTGGGGCGCTTGTCAGTTTCTTCTAAAACATGGAACAACACACAAGTTATACACTATGATTTACTCAACGCAGCGTAAGTTCAGGCAACTCGGAGATTTTACCC
Source organism: Lolium rigidum (assembly GCF_022539505.1). Classification (NCBI taxonomy): domain Eukaryota; kingdom Viridiplantae; phylum Streptophyta; class Magnoliopsida; order Poales; family Poaceae; genus Lolium; species Lolium rigidum. Next base: position 70,240 of record NW_025900046.1, read on the forward strand.
TTCAGTCGGGCTTCCAGGCGGAGCACAGCTTGACGGCTACTTTCAGCATTCTGCCGCAGCCCTTCTATTTCCGTCATCTGCTCTAGCACATGAACGCGCAGATCTTCGTGCAGCTTCCGCGTGCTCTGCAAAAGCAGCAAGGATTTAGTCGGAATTCAAAATTCTGGGGGCTGGCGAACAACTTAAAAGTTTTGGATTGAGAAAATTTTAAATTTTCCGTCTAAGGCTAATGTTGAGAGAAGCATCGGCTAACACATGTTACACGGAAAAATGTCTAAACCAATGCTTGGGGGCTAGTGTTACCCGGCGCACCTCCTTATGCTTAGCAAAAAAGACCTTGAGTTCGCTTTCAAGGTCGGAGAGTTCTTTCATCTCTGTATCCGCAGGTCCCCATACTTTCTCCATCATGGCTGAAATTTCCGCGTGACGTTGAGAAAGGGGGAGCTTCTGCAGTGACGGAGTTTTGGACGCGCCAGTAGCACGGATCAGCTGCACCTTCTGCTCGTACTGCTCGGCCGTTGGCTCGGCGGAAGTACCGGTGGGTTGCTCAGGCGGAGGAGCAGATGAGGAGGCACCTTTGCCGGAATCACCTTGCGCAGTTTCCGCGGCCGGATCTTCAGGGATGTCGTCAACATTGATGACATCCTTAGGATCCGGCTGGGCTGTTGAGGTAGCCTTGGGTGGAACTCCGACTTCTGGTGTGACTGGTATGGTAGCCGGAGATGGCTTGCTTTTCTTCTTGGGGGCTTTAGGGGCCTTGGGGGGCTGGCTCTCGGAACTTCTGTTGTGAAACGAAAAGAGCATTACAACTAGGTATATGATTGATTCACGACAACGGAAGAATTATCCTTTGAAAACTTAGCACTTACCCGGAAGGCCTGAAGAACTGATGGATGTCCGATTGGGCTCGGTTGCTGGTATCAATAAGCTTGAGGCGCTTTTTCTCCGCCTCCGCCTTGCGAGTAGCCGCGATGCTAAGTACGTCGCGGGCGCGTTTGGCTGAGGGGCTGGAGGGAGCAGCTCTTTTCCTCTTAGCGGGGCGTGGAGCATCGCGAGCTTCCGCCTCTGATGCAGCTTCCGGATCCGTGTTGCCGGTGGAAGGAACTAGGAGGAGAGTTCCGAGTTCACTTTCTTCAAGGGCTTCGAGCTAAAACATAGAGTTGAAACGCTTAAGCAAAAAGTTTGAATGCGGATAGACACGATGGACTAATGTCAAAGACGACGCACCGCGGTTCCGGAACCATTCATGTGGATGTCTTTGTTACACACGTGAACGCGAAGTTCACGCGGAATCTTGATAAGGATCTGGATCCTTTTGTCGATGGCGTCGGCGGAAAGATTGTCCTTGGTGGCGCGCATTGGGTCGTCGCGCCCTGTGTACTGGAACATAAGCTGGTCCCTGTGTTGGAGCGGCTGGATCCGTTTGGTGAACCAGGAAAGGGTCAAGTCCTTCCCTGTCAGCTCCTCTTCCGTCAGCTTGCAGATCCGCCTAACTGCGCGTGTGAGTTGGGGCGAGTCGGAGAGATGGGGACAATGTGACCACGCCGGAAGCTCGGTGGCGGGGCAGTTCTTGAATGACGGCAAATTTCTTGTGCTTGCTGGGTCGGAGACGTCCTTCAGATAGAAGAAGCCCCCGGACCAGTACCGCGCGGATTCGTGGCGGTCGGTGTGGGGGTAGACGCGGCCTGGCCGGATCATGAAGGTGATGGATCCGCATGTAGCCAGCTCGGTGGATTGCCGGACTTTCTCCTTCTTGACGGAAAAGTAATATTGGAACAGGGAGAGCTCGGGAGGTACCCGGAGATGGCCCTCGCATAGGGTGACGTGGTTGCTGATCGCAAGCACGCTGTTTGGAGAAATGTTGTGGGGCTGGAGCCCATAGACCTTCAGGATCTCCAGGAAGAAATCCGAAGGCGGAAATGAAAAGCCCCGCTCCACCAGTGCTTTCGTCAGCACCATCTCGTTATCTTCCGGAGCTGGGGCTAGAGCGTTTGGAACTGACCTCCAGCTTCCGGGTTGCAGGAAGCCTTCCGCCTCGAGGTTCTTCAGCTCCATCTCGGTAGTGGTACAGGGCCACCATTTTCCCCTGGCTTCGCAGTCACGTTGGCGAGCCTTTGACTTTTTGACAACTTCCTCGGCCTTGTGCTCCACCTGATCCGCCCCGGAGGTTTTCTCCGGGTTAGCGGAAGTCCCTTCAGTCTCCTTGCCGGAATCCTTTGAAGGATCCAGCCTGATCGGGGCGAAGGGTGGAGGGGCGGAAGAGAGTGGAATGGCCAGGATTGGTTCGGAAGTTGGAGGCGGTGTCGAAGAAGACATCTGAGGAAAAGACATAGGCGGAAACATTTCTTAGTCGGATCCAACGTCGTCAACCTAACGATCATCACCACCAACTACGGCGCGAAGGCAGAGCTCGAGAAACTTACCGTAATGGAGTCCGCGGTGGCCGGAGTCGCCGGCGACGGGGTTTCGGCGCGGTGGCTCGCTGGAGTTAAGAACATGACGAACACTGTGCGGCGATGAAGCAACTCCGGCGAAGTTCTGGCGGGATTCCGGCACGGCGGAGACGAAGCTCGAGGCGGCGCTACGCAGAGAGGTGAAAAGGGGGGTGAATGGAGGTTCGGGGCGTCGACGGTGGATATTTATAGGCTGGCGGGACGAGATTCGTGCTCCGCATCCTGTGGTCGGAACGCAAGCGTCGCACCGTTGGATGCGTGACACGTGTCAAAACCCTAAACAGTAAAAATGACTAAGGATAAGTTACCGCTCAAATCGCGCGAGTATAGCGCCAGAATTGGCGGAACCGTTTGAGTCTGTTAAGATTCCGGGTAAAAGCGTGAAGATAAGCAATTCACATTCGCCAGCAGGGGAGTAACCCGGAGACATGTTTTAAAACTGTCGATGGATGAAGTCCCGCAGAATGGGAGATATTCCGACTTATGGTTGGAGAAAAGAAGATATGAAGTTGGAGTTCTTCAACTTTCTCCGTGTTACCATCAATGCCGGAGATCATAAGGTGCAAGCATGGCGGAAACTGCAGGAGAAACTCGGAGAACTCTGGGGGCTACTGTTGTGGGTATACTTCATGGGTGTACCATCGACAGTGCCTAGATCCGGCAAGCCCGGGTGGCCCATAGACGGTGATGGTGGCATGTGGCCCATCGGGCGGCCCGATTGCTTGTTGATCATGAAGGATGAAGTCCGGCCCAGGATCAGATAGCCGGATCCGCACCTACCTTTGGAGGAACCCGGATCCGTGGAGGCCTATGAGGAACCCGGATCCGGTACGACGTGTAGGGAAGGCGGATCCTTGACGTACACGGCAAGATAATGTAACGTAGACTAGGCAATCTGTAATCCGGTTAGGACTCTCCGTGTAAACCCTAGATCCGTGCGCCTTTATAAGCCGGATCCCGGGAGCCCTAGAGGCACAACCACAACCATTGTAACAACGCGCAAGCGCCCAGATAATTCCGGACAAGCAGCAGTAGGCCCCGTCATCGTGCGGGTGTTCCGAAGCTGGGTAACTCGCGTACCACCGTCCCGTGTGCACTCCGCCCTATGGCCCCTACTTCTTCTCCCCCTCGTGAGGATCCCTGCTCCGAGGTAACGTCGATTAGGCAACGACACCGGGTGTAATTTGTATCATTTAAACGTTAATATACATTATTTATATAAGAAAAGAGTCTAGAAAAGACTATTACACATTTTTTTCTCAATGGGTGATAAATGTTAACAAAAATATCACTTAACTAAGTAGACTATTATTTTCAGCAAAAGACAAGGGGATTTGTAAGTGAAGGTATTAGCATAAAAAACATGCGGCTCCTCAACAAATGGCTATTTATTCAATGAATGAGGATGGCATGTGACCAGAGTTAGTACATGATAAATAAATACCTTCCTTTCAAGACAATTTCATAATTGACACTAAGTCATATGGATTCTTCTTTTAACGGAGACCTTACGAAAACCAAAGAGGAGTTCTTTCAGTAGAGGCTCCTTCTCGGTTAGGAACGGGTGGGCATGCGGTTTTGGAAAGACGCATAGCTAGGTCATATGTCTCTCCCTCTACATATTCTTTTTTTGTAACATTGTACAACAAAAAATGTTTCCTTCCAATGTTATGTTTGTAGTCCCACTGAATATTAGTTTCATACGGGCCTTGACCGGGGAATGTTATAGGAGAAGCTAGATGTATTCAGCTTGTAGTTGAATTCTTCTGATTCTAATGTGAAATTTCTGTACGCGGACCTAATGGGTGCTACTGTACTAGGTTCTTTTAATATATACTTTAAAGCTAAAAGTAGCACTGAAAAATAAGGACCTTCACACGGTTTTTATAAAGGCTATGTGCATCGATTGGTGCAGAGGCCGGGATCATGCTCCCATTTCAAAAAAAAAACACAGTTTATATAAAAATGTACTTTTATGAAGGATAATCTTGCACACAAAAATCAGAATGGGAACAAAAGAATGTTGCTTTTGTAACGAAGATAAAGTAGTTCAACACCTATTGTTCTCTTTCTCATCTTGTGTGGCGAACTTTGTCTCGTCTTTGGTGATAACTTGTTAATAAATATGCGTGGTTCTCCGCGTCAATCGAAAGGAAAAAAAAACTCAAAAGAAAATCAATTACTCTAACTATGCACCAACACAATATAAAGAGCTAGTGAAGACATCGATTTGCACACTATCGGTTTGTTGTGAAAAAACAAGAAAGAACTTATATCAATGTATTTAGAAACAGAGGGGGTATTATTGATTAATTAATATATAGTTGAAGCTCATGGCCATTATAGACTTTGAACAATTATAACAGAATATAAACCTAAATTCCATAAACTGAAAAAACAACGGGAAACACTGTTTCTCATAGCTTCCGGAATGGGGCTTGCTTCCACCACGATCCATAAGTCGGTTTGTGGATAATTTTAGGCTCAAAATAAGTGACCCCATTATCACAACGTTGTGCAAGCTCTAAGATTATGATGTTTGCTAGCTGCGTCCCTTCCTACACAGAGTCAGTGCCGTATTTCTAGAGTTTGAAACTCATAGCTACATGTGTGCTCTAGAAGAATGTGTTGGACACCGTGAAAAGGAAGAATGTCTTGGAAACAATTGGCACGAAGGAAGGTATGGTGCAGCTACCAGAGAATGATAGCAGAGATATATTTCAATTAGAATTGCGGTTCTAGTACCCATAGGCTCCGAAATCGTTAAAAAAAGGCCGATCTTCGCGAAGGGAAGTCAACTCGCTTCGCGCGCGACAAGTGAGAGTTGTGTCAATTTTTCTTTTTTTCTTCTAGATTCATTTTTTTAAAATGAAATATCTTGAGATAGGCTTCAGGAACTTTACCGCTGTGTGGCCATCACATTTTGCGATAGGCTTCACTTCCAGCCACTTGGTGAACTTATCCACCATTACCAAGATGTGGGTCATGTTTCCCCTTGCGGTTTTAAATGGTCCCACCATGTCCAGGCACCAGACAGCGAACGGCCAAGTTAGCGGTATGGTTTTTAAACCGGATGCTGGGGTATGGTTCTGTTTGGCGTACCTCTGGCACCCATTGCATTTTCTTACCATATCCTCCGCATTTTCCAAAGCCGTTGGCCAATAGAATCCACGCCGGAACACTTTTGCCACCGATGCCCTTGACGAGGCGTGGTGCCCGCATTCTCCTCGATGAATCTCCTCAAGCATTTCTCTTCCTTCTTCCGGCTCCACACATCTTTGGAGGACACCGGTAACACTTCTTTTGTATGCCTCACCGTTAATGATAGTGTAAGCTTTGGACCTCCTCTGTATCCTTCTGGACTCATTTTCGTCAACAGGCAAGGTGCCGTTGACCAAGAATTCCTTAATAGGTTTAACCCAAGATGGCGCTTCTCTAACCACGAACACCGGCATGTCTATGTCCATGTTGTCCACGAGCATTGCCTCCTCCTGCATGGGCGTCGCAGTCCCCGAGTTTACCGGTACAGTCCCCGAGTTTGCCGGAACAGTCCCCGGGTTTCCTTCGTCAATCTCCATTGGCACCACATGCGATTCCGGTACGAAAATTGATTCCGACTCCGGGCTTGGCTTGATTGATGGAATTCTTAGATGTGCCAAGGCTATTCCGGGTGGAATTTCTTGTCTAGATGAGCCCAGCTTGGATAGAGCATCCGCGGCTTCATTTCAGCCCGCGGTACATGGTGAAACTCACATCCCTCGAAGAAGCCGGCAATCTTTTGCACATGGAACCGGTATGAGGCCATGTTTGCATCTTTTGCATCCCAATCTCCGGAACACTGTTGCACCACCAGATCTGAATCGCCGTAGCAAATGATCCGGAGCGCTCCAATTTCTTTTGCGACCTTAAGCCCGTGTATCAGAGCTTCATATTCAGCGACATTGTTTGATGCCCTGAAGTGCACTTGCAAAACATACCGGAGGTGATCTCCCTTAG